>NC_048222.1:60398005-60406402 GCF_002007445.2 Ailuropoda melanoleuca
GTACCCAAAGCATGTGCATGCTTCCCCTCCCCCTATCTTTTTCTCCATTTCTCGGTCTATATATATATTACTGAACAGCATGGGCTCTGTTTAAAGCATCTCTTCTCTCCTGATTCCCAAAGAGAGAGCTTATATATTATATATATATATATATATATATAACACATATATGTAAGTTAAAACATTTTAAAAGGATTTTTCATTGTTCNTTTTCATTGCTCTTTTGAAATTACTTATCTGTGGATAAGTCCATTGCTATGATTTCTTGGCTATTATTAAGCATATCCAAAAATTGTTTCAGAGTAAGAAAATCTAACCTATGTATTGTTTTTTTTTTAATATTTTATTTATTTATTTGACAGAGAGAGTGCGAGTATGAGCAGGGGGAAGGGGCAGGGGGAAAGGGACTGGGAGAAGCAGACACCCTGCTAAGCAGAGAGCCTGATGCAGGCTCAATCCTAGAACCTTGGGATCATGACATGAGCCCAAGGCAGCTGCTTAACTGCCTGAGCCACCCAGGAGCCCCTAACCTAAGAATTGTTTTAAAATTATGATGTAATTGTAAAAAATAAACTGACATGTTTTGTTCCATATACATTTAATTAAATATTTNAAAAATTTTTTTTTTAGTTTAAAATTCCCTTTTCATTATTTTGGGGTCAAAATTTTTCTTCAGCTCTCACACTTTTTTTTTATTATAATTCCCCACAAGACCCAGGTCCTATGCTTATAGCTGAAAATGCCCCCAGTGTAGTGTCAAGACCTAAGGTTCAGACCAGCAGGCTTTGTGACTCACCCTCAGCCTCAATTAGCCTGTGTTTAATTGGGGAGTTAATATATACACCAGCAGTAGGAAAAATGGACATAAAGTGCTTAAAAATCACAATGATGTCTTTTTTTTTTTTTTTTAAAGATTTTTTATTTATTTGACAGAGATAGAGACAGCCAGCGAGAGAGGGAACACAAGCAGGGGGAGTGGGAGAGGGAGAAGCAGGCTCATAGAGGAGGAGCCTGACGTGGGGCTCGATCCCATAACGCCGGGATCACGCCCTGAGCCGAAGGCAGATGCTTAACCACTGTGCCACTCAGGCGCCCCACAATGATGTCTTTTTTTAACAATTGTTCTTCCCCCTCCAAATTCACTGTTCTCTGGGGAAATCAGCACACTTCAGACTGATAATCCTTTCCTGAGGGCACCTGAGGACAGATTTTTCTCAAATGACACCCCCACTCCTCCCAATACACAAACCTTTGCACTTTGCCCTCACCTCATGTAGATGCCAGGAGGCACCATGGTAGAGAAGAATTGCTCAGAAGCGGCCAGGAACTCTGGGGAGATGCTGGGGTCCAGGAAAGGGCTGTGTCCTGGGGGAAGGGGAGAAGAGGGAGGATAGTAACACTTAGCCCTTAAACCACCCAGCCTCCTCCCCCCCACACACACCCCTTCTCCCTGCCCCAAAAAACTCCTGCTAGCTTTCCCATTCTCCTTCCCCATCCCCTCACCTGCATACTTGGGGGGTGTTTTCTGCAGGAAGCTGGGCAGCCACTCATACAGAATGATGTTCTGAGGGTCAAGAGAGGGCAAAAGGGAGGCAAGTGCTAGAGCAACCACGCTGGGAGGGGTCTGAGCACAAGGAAGGCTTAGGTGGAGATGAGGGCCAGGCAGGGGCAGTCACGAAGGGGGCAACTGCTACAGGGCAGGTGCGGAGGCCTGTGCCCCACTAGGAACATGGGATGGGAGTGGGCTAATAACTAATAACCACAGCCCAGTCTCGTGTATAATAGCCCTTCGCCTGCTCCTCATCTTCGGGGTCCATTCCTAGACGCTAGCTCCAGTTCTGGGGAGCAGTGTCCTCCTGGAAAAGGGCGTTTCTGGGGACTGCTTGTTCGAGGAAGGAGGGCTCTGCGGGGCAGCGGAGTCTCCCGCGCAGCAGCCTGGGGGAGGGGGGGCGGAAGGAGGGGAGGGAGGACGGAGAGAGGCCCAGTGACTGACCTGGTAGGTGGCGATGACCCTCTTGCGCGCGTGCTGGAACAGCTCCTCGTCCCCCCATTGCGGGTGCTCGCGGGCCAGCCGCTGTGCTCACAGGTTGTGGTAGCCGCACCACAGCAGTCCCAGTGCCTGCAGGAAGGGGTCGCGGTTCCCGCGCTCCGCCCCAAAGCTGCACGCGACTGGGGGCCGCAGGGGAGGAGATGAGCGGCGGCGTGACCACTGGCAGCGCAACTTGGCTGCCCGCAGCCCGGCCGGCCCCGCCGCCTCACCGTGCAGCCCCCCAGGCCCGCGCTGTCCCGTGGCGGAGTCGGGCGCCGTCCACATGAGCGGGGGGCTTTGCGCGTTGAGGGGGAAGGCGGGGTCGGGCCCCGACGCCAGCTGCCCGCCGGAGAAGCTCCGCAGCGCGTCGCTCCACCAGTGCGAGGAGCCATAGATGGCGCTGCCGTCCAGCCAGCCCGTCACCTCGTTGGTCTGCGGGGGCACCACGTGGGTGAGCCGGGGGTGAGCTGGGGGTCGGGTAGCGGAGGCGGGTGTCGGTGGGCGAGGGGGTGGAAGTCTCTCCCCGCCCGGCCTGGCCCAGAACCCGGGACCCCGCCCGTCTCGTCTCACCAGGTCCCCGGGATTACTGGGGCTCTGTGGTCTCGGGGTCCCAGGGGCTCCTCTGGAAGGGGAGGACCACGTTCCCACGCCGGTCAGGGTCGAACACAGGTCCACGGGCGGGATGTGGATGTTGATAAACTCGGCTGGGCAGCCCGGGGTCTCCACGCTCACCAGGTCCGGGAGCACATGGTAGCCTGTCCACAATGGGGGAGGGCGTGCAAGGACCAGCTAAGGACCACTCTCCCTTCAGCATCAGGTATCTAGTCTCCCCGACTCTCTTTGCAGCTTCAAAAGACGACTCAGCCATTTTTGGCAAGTCCAAGTCTTGACCTCCTCCACCTTTCCCAGTGCTTTGTTACACCCTGGTCCAAACTGTTTTCATTGCTGGTTTGGTCCTCTCTTTTGTAACTGGGAGGTGCCGGGTGAGTATGCCTAGGCAGTGAGGCTGGGAACACCTGCTCCAACATGCAGTTGGGAGCAGCCTGCCCAGAGAACCTGCCAGTCTCACTGCAACACCGGAGACTGGGAATCAAATGTAGGCACCTTGGGTGGCCAGCAGGAGCCCAACATGCCTGTTGGGAGCCAACAAACCACACTCACTGTGGTCAGACCACCCACCCTAGCACCCCCATTTTGACACCCCGGCCCACCAGCCCTCTTGTCAAATTCAGAACGCTGGCCTGAGACTGTCCCAGGAGTCACAGGGGCAATGAGTGAGAACAGGGTCCACCAAGAGCCCCTACCAGATTATTGTCATGCTCCAGCCTCTACCTGTAGTCCCAACAGCAGCTCAATGTGGGGCAAATCTATGCCTCCCCCAATCAGATTTTCTCCCTCTACTTTTTCTCCTCCAGAAAAAGAAATACAAGACATAGCTTTCTTGACTTAAGAAAAATCATCTTAGGCCCCAGACATCTTGTGATTTATGACTACTTGCTCAAAGCACATTCTTGAGTTATCTTTGCAGGATTTAAACTTCTTTGAATACTCAGATATCAGATCGATTAAAGGCAGACAATTGATGCCAACCCTTGCTAGCCCTTGTGACTTCCATCAATTAAGACCTGGACTCTGTCATTCTATGATGACTTTAGCCTAAACTCTAGGCTGAATTCTCCATTGCACAAGTGCCTTTGTGAATCCATACGTACCCTTAGCTTAAAACTTCCCCAGTTTTGTTATTCGGGAACAGACTGCTTTGGGAAATATCCTCCATGTTTTTCCTTACTTGTTCCAAGTAAAATTTTTTCTAATCTTGGCTTTCTTGTGTCTTTTGGCTAAATACCCACCAAGAGGCAAATCCAGTTTTGGGTAAGAATACCCCATCCCATTGCGTGCCCCTTCATCTCTCACCCCCATCTCTAAGATCCACCATCACTTCTCTCACTCACTTCCTGACTCCCCCCTCAGACATAGAGGTGTCCAGCTGACCCTACTGGCCTCCCTCCCCCAGAGGTTGAGGCCCTCACCAAAGAAGACTCCCAGCACTGTTCGGTTTCGCAGGGAGGCCTGCCCTGCAGGGCCCCTCATGGCAGTGTTGCTAAGGTCTCTGGGGTTGGGCAGGTGGGGTTCTCCCAAGGGCTGGTACACACCGTCTGCATAACTGGCTGGAATCAGACACTGGAGCAGAGAGCCTGGGGTAGGAACAAAGATAAATCCTCAGTGGGGCTCCCTTACCTCCCCTCTCCCAGGCTTCGCTCCATACCACAGATCCTAAAACCTTAAGAATGCATGAGCCTCTGCTGGTACCCGCCAGCCCTTGCCCCTTTGGGTAACCCTGCCCCTAGGCCTGTTTCCATTTGGCCCTCACCTACCTTTGCTGCCCCATCTGTGATCCATGAGGTTGTTGTACCACCCATCAAATCGCTGCACCTCCCAGGAAATGGGGTTCTGAGTTCCTGTGTGAGAACAGAGGGAAGGGGCAGCTGGGCAAGTCCAGGCATGAGAGGACAGGCAAGCCTGCAGGATATGCATCTTGGTAGCCTGGCAAGGGGAGCAGCAGAAGGTGGAAACCCAGCACAGTGTGGAAGGTAGGTGGCAGAGGGACAGAACCAAGGACAAAGTGATATCCAAACTCAAGCTCATTCTTCTAGCTGCTCAGTGGGGGAAACATGGCAGGGAGCCCTCNCCCTGAAGCAGTGTAGGCAGGGGCAGTGTGTGCTGACAAATAACCTCAGAGAACAAGACAAAGCTGGAGAACAGTGGCGATGTGGAAGGGCATGCAGGAGCCTTCTACTGTCCTCACCCCTCAGCTCCCTAGGGACAAGGCAGGACAGAAACCATTCCCAGCCCTAAGATATACGGAGCAAGAGCCAGCCACTGCCCAAAAGCCAACCACTCTTCCACTCAGGAAAGGAGAGGTCATTCTGTGACCACTCCCTGGGTATGGGCAGTGTGGAGAGGGGCTTGGCCCTCCCCTGCTGAGCAGAGCCCCCCGCCCCCCGGGGCAAGTGTGTGGGCCCTGGGGCTGTGGCTCTGCCACCTGTTGCTACTCTGGTCTCTTTTCCAGTTTCTGGGGGTGGGATCAGGGACTTCCTGGTCATGGGAGAACCTTGCCTCCTCCTCCTTTGAGGAATCATGTTCCTCATGTAATTCCTCTTATTGACCCTATTATACTTTCCAAAAACTAGGATCTGGGAGGGAGCACTCAGTTGTTGAGGGAAGAACTCAGGCAGTGAGGGAAGAGGGAAAGGTTCAGAATCAGAGATGGAATGGAGGTCCTTCTGGTCAGTAGATCAGGTGACCAGTCAGATTCCTTTCCCCAAACTAGAAGGCTACAGGGCTACAGCTCCCTCTCTGCTCACTTCAGAGAACAGAACAAAGAAAAGGACCCTCATCAGCCATCCTGATTGTCTTTCTACTCAGACCAAGGACAAGATCTCAGAGCTACCCTCCTGCCCCACACTNGAATCAGAGATGGAATGGAGGTCCTTCTGGTCAGTAGATCAGGTGACCAGTCAGATTCCTTTCCCCAAACTAGAAGGCTACAGGGCTACAGCTCCCTCTCTGCTCACTTCAGAGAACAGAACAAAGAAAAGGACCCTCATCAGCCATCGAGAGACCCATTCCTGATTGTCTTTCTACTCAGACCAAGGACAAGATCTCAGAGCTACCCTCCTGCCCCGCACTCCCATGTGTGCACACCCATGTGTGGACACTCGCTCACCAGCAGGTCAGAGAAGAAAAATGACTCAGGCCCTGATGTCTGAGCAAAGAACTCAACTAAGGATACAGGACTTGGGGCAGGAGCTAGGACAACTACATATACGTGATCTCTAAAGTAAGAGGAACTAGTGGCAGAACAAGGGGGAGAAGGGTCTAGGAGGGAGAGCATAAGGGAGAATGCCTCCTGCGAATAAGCAGCAAGAGCTAACTAGAAAAGGAAAATTCAAGATCAAGGCAAAGAGAGAGCAGGAAGGAACAGGAACATGAACAGCTCTGTCCTGGGAGAAGCTGCAGGGGTCTATTGCCTCCAGTCAGAATAGATCATTCCACAGGTTTTCTCTGCTTCCTTTTCTTGTATCCTCCCATCCCTGGAACTGGCTTTTTTTTTTTTTTAAGGTTTTATTTATTTATTTGAGAGAGCAAGAGAGAGCAGAAGCAGCGGGAGCAGCAGAGGGAGAGGGAGAAGCAGGCTCAGGAGCCGGATGTGGGGCTTGATGAGGGGCTCAGTGCAGGGCTTGATCCTAGCTGGGATCATGACCCAAGCTGAAGGCAGACACTTAACCAACCGAGCCTCCCAGGCACCCCAGGAACTGGCTCTTTCTAACCTAACTTGTAGCACCTTAAGCCTCCTTCCTTCTCAGAGGCCCAGACTTCAGAGAATGGCTTCAGATTCTAGTAAGAGACTGTCCAAAGCTGACAGTAACAAGATGAACTCGAATGGACCATATTAGTGGTGATGGTTGTCTTTTTTTTTTTTAATTGTTTTAAAACATTGTGACTTCCCTTCAGATTTGGGTCTAGTCTGACCACAAGATCCTTTATTGTCTTGTATGACTCATCAGTCTTTTCCCATTTGGGACCAGGGGTCTTAGCTTTATGAAGAAAGAGGAAGACAGAGGAGAGAGAAAGGGCTGCCACACTGAAAGGAATGAAATAGGAGATGCTGACACAGCAGAGTTCCTCTGTTCCTAGCTATACTTCTTCGATCTATACTTACCCACGGATGTCCACGACCCAACCAGGAGTGTCCATGCCAGAGCCAGGCAGAAGCCCATGATGACTATGATAATAGGCCTTAGGACTTAAAACACCCTAAAATGGAGACCCTAGAAAAAAAAGACAGAATGAGTCCCAGCAATTCAGGAGAATCAGGCCAGGCCCTCGGGAGACCCCTGTGAATCTAGGAGAGGGCTTGGCCAACACCACAGTGGGGAACAGAGAGTAGGAGACTCACTGTCTCCCAAGAATCTTTCATTTATTCATTCAATAAACACTTGACAAGCACCCACTATGTATCAGGCACTGACCTAGGAACTGGAGATTAAGTGATGAACAAAGCAGACGGAAATCTGTGCCTTCTTGGACTTACCTTCTTAGATTAACTGAAAAACCTTGCTTTGGCCCAGCTTCCCAGAGTGTATGTTCCTTGGATAGAGCCTTGCTTCGGGGCCAGGACACTGAGCTGCTGCTAGTCCACGAGTGTGGTCTCAGGCAGGTCACTTATCTGGATTGGACCTTGGTTACCTCTTCTAGCTATGGCAGTAAACATGCCTGAACTGTCTATCTCCTAGCATGGTTGCCAGAATCAAAAGTGAGAATGAGGTTGAATTCAAAGCAAGAAAGGCGACAGGTGTTATGTAAATGTGATGCAGAGAGAGGGTGGGCTGGAGCTTGGCTCCTTTCAGTAGACTCAAAGAATGCAGTGCCAGGTGCTCCTGTGTTTGGTGCCAGCTTTCTGCTGTCTCTCCCCAGGCCAACAAACCACCCAGGGACAACAGGGAAACAGAGGCAGCAGGGGACTGAAGCCGTAACTCCTGACTGGCACAGGGAGGGCCGCAGGCCAGTAAAGATCTTCTAAACGCCACATAGAAACTGGCGGGTGAGGGGTGGGACTGGGGAACTATCTAGTGGAAGAAAGTGGAAGCTCAGAGAAAGTCTTATCTCAAACCAAACCCTCAGGACTCCTGAACAGGTTGTCTAGTCCCAGAGGAGAGCCCTGGAGGGTAACCTCATCCCAACTTGCCATCTCCCATTGAACAAGTGAAGAACCTTAGGCCCTGTCATAACTCAAAAGCTCAGCCACTCCACCCACTCCATCCCAGAGACGCTCCAGATGGTGACCTTTGATAGTGTGTGAAGAGCAGGGCCCCAAACTGTTGAAGTAAAAAGGATGGACATGCTGAAGNTGAATTGGCCATAGTGGTCCTTCCATGATCTAGGATGCCCTGCCCCTTCCCCCTTCCACTTCAGGATCCTGGGTCCCAGAGACCACTCAGCCTGTAAAACCATGCAGTGAGCTTTCAGGCCAGGCTGTGGGAATAAACCTGAAAAGGAATGTGGGCACGCTTAATAGCCACTCCTTTTGGGAGGGTAGCCACAATGATTTACACAACAACATTGGTTCAGTAACTTTCTAATAGCCTTGAGTGGAAGGCATACCTTTATGACAGGGCAGTGAAGCCCGGGCAGTGGCAGAACCAGGGAGAGAACACAGGGCTACCCTTGTTCTTGTCCCACATGGCTACTTTTCCAGCCTGAAGTCCTACAATGGTGACCCTGGCATGGGGGAACTATAAGCCAAGGCCATAATGATTCCAACCTGGTCCAAAGGGAAGGCTGAGGGGAAGCCTGGACTCTAAAAG
>NC_048222.1:60406502-60563330 GCF_002007445.2 Ailuropoda melanoleuca
ACACACGTGCACACACATACTCCTCACTTCCTGTGGTACCCCAGGTGCTGGAGGCCACAGCTGCCCTGTACAACCAGGACCTGTCGCGGCTGGAGCTGCTCCCTGGGGGGCTCCTGGAGAGCCACGGAGACCCTGGGCCCCTCTTTAGCACTATTGTCCTCAACCAGTTTGTAAGGCTGCGGGACGGCGACCGCTACTGGTTTGAGAACACCAGGAATGGGTAAGGCCTGCCTGGGTCCTCATCTAGATTCCACCTTGGCCTGGGCCCCAGGCCCTTTGCATGTAATGTCAGCAGCCCCATGGGCCCTTGATTCCCAGCTGGCCTCCCCACCTCCTCAGCTCCTCTGGGTCTCTCTCATCATCTGGGTCCCTGGGTCTGAGATTGCTGAGGCTGGCAGCCCCTTCCCATCCCAACAACTCCTGGCTTTTTCCAACTTAGGCTGTTGTCCAAAGAGGAAATCGCAGAAATCAGAAACACCACTCTTCGGGACGTGCTGGTGGCTGTTACCAACGTGGATCCCAGTGCCCTGCAGCCCAATGTCTTTATCTGGCATGAAGGTGGGTGGCCTGGGAGACCATAGTGAATGGAAGCCAGAGAAAGAACCAAGGATGGGGGGATGGATCGCTTGGTCCTGTCCAGNCGGGGCAGCAGGTGCCAGGTAGCCCCTTCTGTGTGGTGCTGGGAAGCCTGCATTAGGCTGCCTCCCCTAGTAGGGACTGGACTGGTTTGCAGGCTGCACTCTGTGGTCAGGCTGGGGTGGGTGCTGAGAACAGGATATGGAACGGAACTTTTTGAGGAGAACAAGCTCCAGAGAGGCGGGTGTGGAAGAAGAAGGGTATCTAGTCCTGCACAGGAGAGAGAGGAGGAGTGCCAAGCCAATGAGTGATATGCTCAGACTTTGAGGTCTTCTGTGTCCTTTCCCTCAGGTGCCCCCTGCCCTCAGCCTCGGCAGCTCACAACCCAAGGCTTGCCCCGCTGTGTGCCCCTGACCGTGATGGACTACTTCGAGGGCAGCGGTCCTGGTTTTGGCATCACCATTGTGGCTCTCTGCTGTCTTCCGCTAGGTGAGCTCTTCACACCCTCATTCACCTCTTTTCTCCTAACCGTCCCCCTGCCCGCTGACTATCCCTGCCCCTCATAACCTGCTGGTCTGTGGGACTAGCTCCTTGCTACCATCAAAGCCAGGCTCAGGGGCCCTTGTGAAGAGAGGGGCAACAGCAGAGCCCTCAGCGAAGCTGCAGGCGAGGGGTTCCCCTCCCCACTGGCTCCTTCTGATCCTTTTCAGTGAGTCTGCTTATCTCTGGGGTGGTGGCCCATTTCCGGGGCTGAGAGCAAAAGAGACTACAGAAGAAAGGCAAAGAGAGTGTGAAGAAAGAAGCAGCCAAAGATGGTGTGCCAGGTGAGATGGGGCAGAGGGAAGGGAGGGAGCTGGGGGCCANGAAAGGGAGCCATGGGAGAAAAACCAGGTTACAGACATGGGGAGAAAGCCAGGCTTTGGGGTGCCTGCACAGACTGGTAGAGTGGAACTGGCTTGAGGTCAGGGGCCTGGCTACCTCTGCTGAACCGCTCTGCCCAATTCTCCCTTCTTCAGCGATGGAGTGGCCGGGCCCCAGGGAGAAGAGCTATCCCATCACCATTCAGCTGGTCCCAGACAGGCGTCTGCAGGTCCTGGACAGGTGGCTGTCTGTGCTTCGCACAGTCCAGCTGCAGCCCCCGCAGCAGGTCAACCTCATCCTGTCCGGCAACCGTGGACGCCGTACCCTGCTGCTCAAGATCCCCAAGGAGTATGACCTGGTATGGCTATCCTGCCTCCCCTACCTGGAATGCTCCTATATCTCCCCTCTCAGAGCGAGTCCTATCAGTTCACCCTCTCCTCAGCTACAGAGCTCCCCTGGGAAGGCGATGCTGGGGAGAGGCACCCTTTCAGCAGACCCCACACTCCACGTGACCCTCCCTCGGACCCCCTTGGGCCACTCACCTGGTTCCAGCCTGATGGACTGGGGGGGGCAGCTTTTCCCATCTTCCTTAAACTTAAGGTCCTTCCGAGGGGAAGCTGAGCCAGAGCTGGAGCTCCGAGCCCTGGCATGGGTTTCCTCCCACCCAGGTGTTGCTGTTTAACGCCGAGGAGGAACGGGACACCTTCGTGCAGCATCTCCGGGACTTCTGTGTGCAGTGGGCTCTGGGTCTTGATGTGGCTGAGATGAGAGAGAATGAGCTGTTCAGGAGGGCTGTGACCAAGCAGCAGCGGGGCCGCATCCTGGAGATCTTCTTCAGACACCTGTTCGCCCAGGTGCCATGGCTGTGTCTTTTGGAGACAGGACGTGGCCCAGGGGTTGGAGAGAACCTGGGCTGGACAGGCTCCTACACGGGGTGAACTAAGCTTCTGGTCTGCGGGCTGGAGACACAGCGTCAATTGAATCGTAGCTTTGCCACTCACTCTTTCCCTGACCTTGGGCAAGTCACATCATCTCTGCTCTGTATCTCCATTTCCTCATCTATAGAACAGTGATTAAAATAGAATCCATCACTGGGGCGCCTGGGTGGCACAGCGGTTAAGCGCCTGCCTTCGGCTCAGGGCGTGATCCCGGCGTTATGGGATCGAGCCCCACATCAGGCTCCTCTGCTATGAGCCTGCTTCTTCCTCTCCCATTCCCCCTGCTTGTGTTCCCTCTCTCGCTGGCTGTCACTGTCTCTGTCAAATAAATAAATTTTAAAAATCTTAAAAAAAAAAAAAAGAATCCATCACCTTGAGTTGTTGTGACAATTCACTGAGAGAGTCCACATCAGTGGTTCTCGAAGTGTTGCCCCTGGACCAGTAGCAGCCACCGCACCTGGGAATTTGTTAGAAATGTAAAACTTTAGCACTCCCCACCAAACCTAGTAAATCAGAAACTCTGTGGTTGGGGCCCACAAGCCCTCCAGGGAATTCTGATATACTTTCAAGTATGAAAAACACTGTTCTATGTATAGTGTTTAGCCCAAGTGCTTGGTACATTTTGGGCATTTAACAAATGGCAGTTACATGTATATGACTTTTAAAACCTTTGCACAATGGGCAGAGACCAAATCAGGCACATGGCAGCTCTGTCTAAATTGACCAGAGAACATAACATATCCCTAGCCTCTTCCTGCCTGTCCACCCCTGTCTACTTCATCTTCTGTCCCCGGTATAGGCTGTTTCGTTTTGCATTTTGCATTTCCATCTTTGCCCCTTCTCGTTCCCACCCTCTCCCCTGGAGACCTAGCACCATTCCTACTGTATAAAGCTCTTGGATCTTGGGCCCAGGGAGAAAATGGACTGGCTCCTAGAGATTTGAGTCACCCGCTCAATAGGAGAGCAGAGGCCCAAGTCAGAAGTATAGCTGAGGACCTGGAGTGGCCACTGGGGCTCACCCTTTCTGATTTGGACTTTGGGGAGATGGTAAGGGTCACTGAACTGCATCCAGCTCAGGCCTCACCTCCTTCTCTCTCCCTCCCTCTGTTGCTGCCCGAGTGCAGGTGCTGGACATCGACCAGGCAGACGCAGGGACCCTGCCCCTAGACTCATCACAGAAGGTACGGGAGGCCCTCACTTGTGAGCTGAGCAGAGCTGAGTTTGCCGAGTCCCTGGGCCTCAAGCCCCAGGACATGTTTGTGGAGTCCATGTTCTCCCTGGCGGACAAAGATGGCAATGGCTACCTGTCGTTCCGGGAGTTTCTGGACATCCTGGTGGTCTTCATGAAAGGTAGGAGGAGGGTGGGCTATTCCAGGAACCAGCAATCTTTCAGCACAAAGGTGACCTGCATCCCTCTTTCTCTTCCCAGGCTCCCCAGAGGACAAGTCCCGCCTGATGTTCACCATGTATGACCTTGATGCAAATGGCTTCCTCTCCAAGGATGAGTTCTTCACCATGATGCGGTATGGTATGGGCCCTTCCAGTTCTGAGACTCTCTGCTGTTTGAAACCGGGAAACGAGTCAATCAGAGGGTGGGTGAGGTGTGACCATCTGTATCGAAAGGTGGCTTAGCTACTACATCCTAGAGTCTTAGAGTATCCAGCTTCATAAGTTCATCCGGCCAGGCCCCCGCCTCCAGGAAGGTCTATGATCTGCACTGTCTGTACCAGCCAGAAAATTCTCCCTCCCTAGTTAAAAACAAACCAACCAATGACAACAACAACCAAACCAATAGGACCAATAACAAAAGTCTACTAGCCCCTTTTGGATGCCTTTGGACCTTTGTAAACTCTTGTACACCATACATAACACTGTGTTTAGCACTGTGAAACAATGGATGGAGGACGGATGTCCTTGGTCACTTTTCCAGTATTAATCACCATGACATGCAGGAAGAGAAACGTGGAAAGTTCTTCTATATTCCAACCCGTCTTTCTTCCTGCTGCATAAGCTATTTCTGGTTGTGGTGTGCTGTGAAGACCAGTTTTGAGTGCATAGACTTCTTATTCCTGAAGACACCGTTCCAGTAACACGGTCCCCTTCAGCTCCATAAGGCCAGGGGTCTTATTTCTCTTTTGTTTCTGGCTGAATCCACCTCTCTGCACTGTGATTGGCACACAGCAGGTATTCAATACAAACTTACCTGAATCAGATGGAATAAA
This sequence comes from Ailuropoda melanoleuca, assembly GCF_002007445.2. Taxonomy (NCBI): domain Eukaryota; kingdom Metazoa; phylum Chordata; class Mammalia; order Carnivora; family Ursidae; genus Ailuropoda; species Ailuropoda melanoleuca. The sequence goes on from NC_048222.1 coordinate 60,411,100, forward strand.
TGAGCAAACGAATAAATAGAAGGCATAATGTGGTGCAGAGGCTTTTACCTTTTCTACCTCAAGCCTTTCCATTGCTTTCAGCATTCCCCCTAACTGCCCAGTCCCTCTTACAGCCCAGATCCCACAACTGGGCATGGGCTTCTGAAAGGCTAGGGTACCTGGGTGGCTCAGTTGGTTAAGCGCCCGACTTTTGATTTCAGCTTGGGTCATGATCTCAGGGTAGTGGGATCAAGCCCTGCATTGGGTCCATGCTCAGCGTGGAGCCTGCTTGAGATTCTTTCCCTCCCCCTCCTTCTGCCCCTCCCCCCACACATGCTCTCTTTCTAATAAATAAATCAATAAATCAATAAATCTTTAAAAGGCTAGGGTGAGGCCAATTGCAGTCCATCCCTCACTGCGTGTGCCATTGCAGGCCCAGGACTGGGTGAGGCTCTAGGGAATCTAGGAGAGGGTTCCTGTCCCCCAGAGCTGAGCAACCACTGTCTCCTCCAGTACCCAGTTGTGAATCTTGCTCAGTCTCACTTGGGTAATGCGTTTTTTTAATGTGTTTGCTGTGGCATGCACACAAAGGTCTTTTTCTGTTGGACTCACACAAACGTGCATGGTGTGTTTGTTTTTGTCCCAAAGCACAGCCTAAGAAAAGAGTATGGCCGCTGCATCCGCCACTCTGGGTGCTATCAGATGGGGTGTGGAGACATTCCTGTGTGTGCCTGGGGTGTTGGCACAAGGAAGCGGCTGCCATTGTAGCTACATCCCCTTCCCCCACACCCGGGCTCTCTGTGCCCCCACTGGACTGTGAAAGGGGGAGGCCAGCGGTGGTGTGGGATGCTTTTCCACAAGAGGGTGGGCAGAGGGCCTGCCCCACGAGAAGCCCATGGCCCATCTGGACATGTCCGAACACTAAATGGACTTTCATCCCACCTCTCAATGCCCCCTTGTTTGAGGGCTGCTTTCTCTAATTGGTCAAGGTCACTTCCAATTTCAAACCCTTGGCCACCCCACCCAGCTTCACGTCAGCTACAGGCTGGATGAACACCTTCTCAGTGCCATTTCCCGGGTCACTGGTAACCACATTAGATAATCTGGGCCCCGCTCCACCCTGCGCCTGCCTGAACCTGACCTTGCCAGATGACAGGCTGCTCTGTCTCTCCTCCTCCCCCAGGTCCTTCATCGAGATCTCCAACAACTGCCTGTCCAAGGCCCAGCTGACGGAGGTGGTGGAGTCCATGTTCCGGGAGTCCGGCTTCCAGGATAAGGAGGAGCTGACGTGGGAGGACTTCCACTTCATGCTGCGGGACCATGACAGTGAGCTCCGCCGCACCCAGCTCTGCGTCAAAGGTGNTGAGCTCCGCCGCACCCAGCTCTGCGTCAAAGGTGGAGGTATGTGAGTATGTGAGAAGTGGTAGGACTCAGGGAGGGGTGTTCCTCCAAAATGAGGATAGGACCCACGTTTTATTTCTCCTCAAGTCTTTTGTGCCTAGTACAGAGCCAGGCACTTGTCATCAAGGGTGTCACATATAGCTGTGCAGGTTGTGCACTGCACAAAGATGCCTACTGAGAGGTCAGGGCGTGGCCTGAAATCCAGCCTACATGCCACTCACTGAGCTCGAGCACATTGGCCCACAGTGTATCTAGTCCGAGGAAGAGGCATTATTTTCTTTATGCAAAGGATCCAGTGGTCCCCTTTTCTAATTGTACCGAGTCACCACCTTGTCTAGCAGCACAAAAACAGGCTGCCTTGTGTACAACAGCTGCTCAGTGTGGGCAGTGAGGGGAACAAGGCCGGAACAAGAGAACATGACAAAGGCACTGACAAGTGCTGTGGCAGCCTTCCTAGAGAAGCGTGTGGGGGCAGTCTCCCACGCTTCCACCCTGGTGGGGAAGCCTGTCCAGACTCTCGTTCTTCTCTTCAGGTGCTGGAGACATCTTTAAACCAAACATCAGCTGTCGCGTCTCATTCATCACTCGGACTCCTGGGGAACGGTGAGCAGGAATGGGGTATTGGCAGGTCCCCTGGAGAGAAATGAAGGAAGTAGAGCTGGCTGAGTCAGTCCCTGGGACCACATATTTGCCCCCTGAAAGTAGCTCTTAGCCCGTGATTGATCCTGGCCCAAATTCCAGGGCTTCCCACACCCCACGTGGCTCAGGAGCCTGGCTCTCTCCCTGCAGAACAGAATCCTTCTCTAAAACAGATGGCCGGATCGTAGTCGTTTATTCTGCCCTGGGTCTCCTGCCTGGCTTCTCCCTGACCAGTTTTATGGGCAGGTTCTGTGGGCAAGGATGGGTCCCAGGATCCTTCCCCATCTTCTGAAGCTCTGATCTGGTGGTTCTTCTCCTGGCTGCAAAGAAAGGGGAGAACAAACCCCATTTTCCATTTCTCAGCTCCTGCTCCCAGAAACTGGAGTTCTCTGCCTCGGAAGCCCCAGAGCTGGGGGGCCCTGGGCTGAAGAAGAGGTTTGGCAAAAAGTGAGTATTTTCCAGAACCCCAGCCCAAGGGAACACGGGGAGAAGTCTCAGAGTCTCTGGGCCCTGCCCACCCCTCCTGGACACACAAGGTTATGTGTTTCATTCCCTGACTGGTGGGCCACAGAGTCAAATGGTTCTTCAACATCTTCCAACGTCTGCACCCTAATCTTCAGGCAAGGGGCCTGGCACTCAGATGCAGTGCCGAGGTGGCAGTAAGGGGTCTCCTGGCTCCTGCCTGCTTTGGCCACAGCACCAAGGCCTGTGCAGGGAGTAGCAAGAGGGAAGGACAGACGGACGGGGGAAGATGAGGTGGAGTAGTGTGCAGACAGAAGAGTGGGGGTAGATGGAGCAAATAAAGAGGAGAAGTACAAGCCGGGGTGGGGAGAGGAGTCTGCTCCCCAGATGCTGTTTCCTTCGTTCTGTTCTGGCCCCTTCTGACCCCGCCGGGTCGCCAGGTCTCCTTCATGGGGTGGCATTCAGGGGAGGCCGGGCGCCCCGGTCTCATGGCCAGTGCCTCCCACGGCTGCAGGGCGGTGGGGCCCACTCCCCGGCTGTACACGGAGGCACTGAAGGAGAAGATGCAGCGTGGCCTCCTGGCCCAGAAGCTTCGGCAGTACAAGCGCTTCGTGGAGAACCACCGGCGGCACATCGTGTGTGCCGCGGTCTTCTCGGCCATCTGTGCTGGCCTGTTTGCAGAACGCGCCTACTGTAAGAGCTCCGGGTGGCGGGCAGTGGCAGGGGAGAGGTGGAGAGCCTTCTGGTGGCTCTTCCCACTGGAGCCCAGGTGTTCGGACTCAGGCCCCGGGCCCCCAGCTTCTGTGCCATGCTGACCCATGCCTCGCCCCCTCCCCAGATTATGCCTTTGCCTCACCACCCTCGGGCATCGCAGAGACCACCTTTGTGGGCATCATCCTGTCCCGGGGCACGGCCGCCAGCATCTCCTTCATGTTCTCCTGCATCCTGCTCACCATGTGTCGCAACCTCATCACCTTCCTGCGAGAGACCTTCCTCAACCGCTACGTGCCCTTCGACGCCGCCGTGGACTTCCATCGCTGGATCGCCATGGCTGCTGTTGTCTTGGCCAGTCCGTGGCTCCTGGGCATTCTCCCCCCCATTGTTGCAACCCCGTGGGTCTAGCTGTGGGGGAAACAGTGAGGGGATTGGAGCTACTTATACTCCCATCCCTCCTCCCTGGGCCTCCTCTGTCCCTTGGGGTGGGAGGAAGAGTCGGCCCTGGATGGCATCTCTAACAGGGTCTCTCTCAGTTCTGCACAGTGCCGGCCACGCGGTCAATGTCTTCATCTTCTCAGTCAGTCCCCTCAGCCTGCTGGCCTGCGTCTTCCCCAACGTCTTTGTGAATGATGGGTCAGTTCTGGGGAGGGCTCCCCCTTGGGACACTTGCGGCAGGCCGAAGGGCATAATGGAAAAGAAATAGATGGCACTAGCTACTATACTCTCTCTTTGAATGACTGAGAAGCCTGCTGGGGAAGCTGCAAGGTGACTTCCTTGCCCTGGAAGGAAGCTGGCCGTGATTAGCCAGGGAAGATATTTGGGAGAGGAATTGGAGACCCTTTCCCATGTGTACCTGGCATAGAGCGTGACAGTCACTGGGTGAACATTTATGGAGCACATCTTATGGGATCATCCAGGTGCCGGAGAATAGGCAGGCCAAATCCACGCAGTCATTCAGCAAATACTTACTGAGTATTTACTACGTGCCTGGCATTGTTTGAGCACAGGGATTAGAGCAATGAGCAGAGCAGAGCCACACCCTTGCCCCCACGGAGCTTACAGAACATGAAGTACGCACTCAAGGAAGCAATTGTCAGCTGCAGTAGGAGAGTTCAAGATAACACAGGAGCAAGAATGGCAGAGAGAGTGGAGGGCAGACCTGGCGGAGGCTGGGTGCTATGTTCCTTGGATGGACCCCTGGCCTCTCGATTGGAGCCCAGTAACCTCAGTAGTCAGGGCCGGCGGGAGCAGCATCACATTGCGACAGTGGGGGAGACAATCCTTCCCAGCCAGAAGCTCCATATCCCTTTGCCCTACAGGTCCCAGCTTCCCCCAAAGTTCTACTGGTGGTTCTTCCAGACGGTCCCAGGTAGGGAGTGGGGCTGTATGTGGGATCTGGGGGATCTATCTGCGGCTCTCTGTCTTCATCTTCCCACGGACACATCCTTGTTTGTAGCGGCCCTGGTTTCTTTCTAGTCACCAGGACAAGCCCCAGCTGCAGCCCCTGCAGACAAGCTGTTCTGGGGCCCAGGGAGGTCAGAATGGGGGAATTCTCTGTTGTATTCTCAGCCCACACTGAGGTCCTGAGAGTATCCTCTGACCCTGCCCCCTGCTCCCAGGTATGACAGGGGTGCTGCTGCTCCTGGTCCTGGCCATCATGTATGTCTTCGCCTCTCACCACTTCCGGCGCCGCAGCTTCCGGGGCTTCTGGCTGACCCACCACCTCTACATCCTGCTCTATGTGCTGGTGAGGGCTTCTTCTGGGTAGGGCCAGGCCATGGGGCAGGGATGAGGACTCACGGGGCAGGCTGGTGGGGGGAGCAGGATGAATAGGGACCTAAGATCTCAGAGTGAGACCCTGAGGTCGGAAACCCCAGCCTCTGAAGTCTCTACCGGCTTCATCTACCCAGCCCAGGCCGCAGGCCCAGGCAGGAAGTGTCTGGACAAGGGGAGCGCAGGAGGGGGACCTGGCTGGGCCTGAGATGTACTAACTGGCTGTGTCTCCAGCTCATCATCCACGGCAGCTTCGGCCTGATCCAGCTGCCCCGTTTCCACATCTACTTCCTGGTCCCAGCGCTAATCTATGGGGGAGACAAGCTGGTGAGCCTGAGCCGGAAGAAGGTGGAGATCAGCGTGGTGAAGGCCGAGCTACTGCCTTCAGGTACCAGTCCCAGCCTGACCCCAGGCGGGGAGCATCGGAAGTCAACTCATGGGATGTGTGGAGACAGCTCCCCAGGCCTCCAGGCCACCACCGAGGCTTCTGATAGCCCCTTGGGGAACCCATGTAGCTCTCCTGATGCAAATGGAGCCCCAGAAAGGGCTATGCTTGCCCCCAGGAGGACTTGCAAACAATGAGAAGTGACCATGAGAAGAAGCAGCTGGAAGTGCATACAGAGAGGTTTATGGACAACACACCCCCCCCCCCCCAGTGTGTGGCCTGGGTGCAGCTTGGGGAACTATATACACCCCTCCCTTCTCCCAGAGTAACCCCCCTTCAGAGATGGGCAATTGGCCCACATTTCGAGAGTCTGTCTTTGAGAGTCTGTGTTGGCCAAAGTAGGGATTCATATCACTGTAGAGGCTGGCCGATGATTTTAGTTGTTGGGGGACCATTTAATCTTCAGGACTAAGTAAGAAAATTAACCTCATTTCAACTTTATGTCAATTAAGATTACTCAAGGACAAAGCCTCAGCGTGGTGTTAGAACACCCTTTGCACTCTCCAGTACTTGCAAATCAACTTTTTTTTTTTAATCAACTTTTCTTAACAAAGAGAGAACAGGCCTGAAGCTCAGCTATGGTCAGGTACCAAACAGTATCCAGCTAAAATCTGATAAATGTGGTTCCTTCTATTTAGAACACATGACACTGGTTTTGCACCCATCTTAGTTTTCTGAAGTTTGTCAAGGTAAATCAAATTGAGAAAGTAAGTTGATTTAAAGAAAAACATTAAGTAAGCAGTAGTACAGAGGTGTGCAGAAATGGCCCATCACAAACGTAATTCTCATATGGTGGAGGTTTGGTAAACACTGAGATGGTCCTTGGGGAACCCGAGGTCCCCTGCCCTGTGGGCTGACAAGACGGAGGTATAGGGCCTGGACCTTTCGTGGGAATAAGGAGAGGAGAGGAGGAGAGAGCTGGAACCAGAAGCAGAGAAACCCAGCTCTTGGGCTACCAGGAAAGAGAGAAGGGGACCCTCCAACTCCCACCCCCAGGAGCCCCACTTGCTCAGACCATATGCCCACTCCCTGTGCTCAGGCGTGTGGAGAAGACAGGGTATCTGCCAGTCTTCGGGTACTACGAGCAGCCCTTCTGATCCCTGCCTTGCCTGCCTATGACCCCCAGGAGTGACCCACCTGCAGTTCCAGCGGCCCCAAGGCTTTGAGTACAAGTCGGGACAGTGGGTGCGGATCGCCTGCTTGGATCTGGGGACCAACGAGTACCACCCCTTCACACTGACTTCTGCACCCCACGAGGACACGCTTAGCCTGCACATCCGGGCAGTAGGGCCCTGGACCACTCGGCTCAGGGAGATCTACTCACTTCCAAGGGGCGACGGCTGTGCCAGATACCCGAAGGTGACCACCACTGGGCATCACTTTTGAGGCTCCAGCATTGGCAAAGGGTTCCCACCCTCCTCCACCCTGAGACTAGAAGCTCCAGCCAGTGCAAGACCAGGCTGGGGTGCCTCAGGAGAGGCTAGGATGTTGCCATATCCTTCTTCGCCCCACCCTGCCCCCATTTCTATCCTCGCAGCTGAGGCCAGGCCAGGCTCATCTCTTCTCTTCCTTTGGTTGGCAGCTGTACCTCGATGGACCATTTGGAGAGGGCCACCAGGAGTGGCATAAGTTTGAGGTGTCAGTGCTGGTCGGAGGGGGTATTGGGGTCACCCCCTTTGCCTCCATCCTCAAAGACCTAGTCTTCAAGTCATCCCTGGGTAGCCAAATGCTCTGTAAAAAGGTGAGCATCTCTCTCCCATTCTTTGAAGGAATGGGCACGGACTGCCTGATTGTGTCCCCATGTCACAGCTGAGTAATATGAGGAAAAACCCTCGGCTCCTAGACTGAGTCTGCTGGGGTCATTCGTACACAGTTGTCCACATGCCCAACATTTGAGGGAGGGTAGGAGGTATAGCCAGGAGGACAGCTGCTGGGTCTGTTGGTTAAAAGCCTGTGGGGCTGCTAAGGTTTGGTGTCTGTGGGTGGTCTGAGGCTTTCCAGCCTCTCAGGTGAAGGCATTTGGAGTGGAGGAATCTTGAGCTGAGCCAGGTCATGAGTGCCCCCCCCATGTCCCCAGATCTACTTCATTTGGGTGACGAGAACCCAGCGGCAGTTTGAGTGGCTGGCCGACATCATCCGAGAGGTGGAGGAGAATGACTGCCAGGACCTGGTGTCCGTGCACATCTACATCACCCAGCTGGCTGAGAAGTTTGACCTCAGGACTACCATGCTGGTAGGTCAGGGCTGGCCAGGCTGGGTGGCTAGGTGGGCCACCATCTAAACTAAGAGCTGACCCTGGCTCTGCTTGGCTGTGCCCTTCCTCCTCTACTCCCTCTCCCAGTACATCTGTGAGCGGCACTTCCAGAAGGTGCTGAACCGGAGTCTGTTCACGGGCCTGCGCTCCATCACCCACTTTGGCCGCCCACCCTTTGAGCCCTTCTTCAAGTCCCTGCAGGAGGTCCACGCGCAGGTCAGTCCCACCCCACCTGTCCTAAGACCCTGGCCTTCCCCTGCCAGGATATCCTGCCCTCAAGCACCCTGCAGATGTAATCTGAGTGGAGTACCGCCCCATGCCAGCCCCAGGATAGGGTCAAGTGTTGGAGGAAGGCTTCAAACCCAACCCCCTGCTGCTCCCAGTTCAAGCCTCCTCCTTAGGGCAGGGGGTCGATGCGTTGGCCATTCCAGCAGGCTCGAGAAGCACCTTCTTCCCAGGGGTGAGCATCTTAAGCCTTCAGGCCTCTCCTCTCTGCAACTATTCCCCTCAACACACTTGGCAGGTACCAAAGATTGGGGTGTTCAGCTGTGGCCCTCCAGGAATGACCAAGAACGTAGAGAAGGCCTGTCAGCTCATCAACAGGCAGGACCAGACCCACTTTGTGCACCACTATGAGAACTTCTGAGAACTTCCTGGTTTCTGTTTCCCCTCTGTGGACTAGCCCTGCCAGCAGTTTCTCTGTCAGAATCCACCTCAGGCCTCAGCTAGAAAGCTGGAAGAGCCCCTATGCTCTGAGAAGGTAGAGAAGACCCCTCCAGCTCAAGTCACAGCAGGTTAGGGCAAACAAAAGCAGGGTGGGGACAGTCCCCACCTTGTGATATCTGTAGAGGTGAAGAGATACAATAGTGTTTGCTTGTAATAGGTCCCCATGTCTCTGTTTTCCTTGCACAAAATTGATGTGTTGCTTTGGTATTTTCTTGGCCAAGGCACTTGAGGGATAATGGAGGGGATATCTGATGTGAAGAGAGGGCTAAGTGAGACTCGCCTCAGAGCCTACCTCAGAAGCCATGATGCTTAGAACCTGGATAGTCAGACTGCCTCTATTCAGTCTCTGAGGCCTTGTCCGTCCAGCTCCACCCCCGACCCCTTCTTGCTCCTAAAGGGAGCTCAGAGAGCAAACATGGTTCCCTAGTCCTGATGTTCCTGTGGTCAACCAGCAATGTCTGTTGCTGTGACCTTTTTGTGGCCCCTCCCTGAGCTTGTGGAGCAGCCCCTGGGCTCTGAGACCAAGGGAGTCCAGACTGTCTGCCAGACGCTCAAAACTCCCTCTCAGTTCCCTACCTCCACAGGAGCAGGGTGACCAGCTGTCCTGGTTTGCCCAGGACTCTCCCACAACTCTATCACTGAAAATCTCCTGTCCTTGGAAATGCCTTAATCCCAGGCAACTCAGACAAAGTCAGTCACCCCACACAGGAGGCAGCCTGGAATGTCACCTCTATACTTGGCTCTTTAAGACACTTCCTTTTCCTTCTGCAACTGATCCTTTCCTAAAAAGCTGAGCTTTAAATTTTTTAATATAAATTTAAGTAAATTTGCATACAGCAAAGTGTACAAATCTTAAAGTTACATGTACATGTGTTAACACTACCCAAATCAAGATATAGAACATTTCCATCACCCCAGAAACTTCCTTGTACCCCTTCCAGTCTCCCCCAAACAGTGGAAGCAACCCCTGATGTGATTTCTGTCACTCCAGATTAGTTTTGGTCATACTGAATGTATCCTTTGGAAACTGGCTTCTTTCACTCGGTGCAATGTCTCTGCGATTCATCCATACTGTTGTGTGTATCAGTAGTATATTTCATTTTCTTCCACTATAGAGATGTGCCAAGATGTTTATCCATTCTTCTATTGATGGACATTTCGGTTGTTTCCAGTTTTTGGTAATTCTCAATAAAGTGTCAATGAATGTTCTCGCACCTGTCTTTGGTGGACCTAATGCACTCATTCCTCTTGGGTATATATCTAGAAATGGAGTTCTCCAGCCAAGCCGTGGCAGGGAGAGTTTCTGCCCATCTCCACATGCCTGCCCCAGGCTCCTGTCCTCAATGGTTGGGACCAACCTCTTCCTACAGGCCAATGCCTTTGGCTCCCAACCCTCTATAACGAAGGAATCCCTCTGACAGAATGGAAGAACATGGGATCCGAAACCAGGATTCTGGTGCCAACTTTACCCCTGAGTAGCTAAAGAGGAAAAAATCCTTAACTTTTCTGAGCCTGTTTCCTCATGTATGAAAATGTCTATGTGGGTATTAGGAAGTCAGACAGCAATACTGGCCCAGAAAATTATTCAGATGAGAAAATGGATGTGTTGTGTGCCAGTCACAACCTATCAATAATCAGTGTTGTAGCTGGACCAGCCCTTGGGGTTCTCCTTATGACTGCAAGACACCCGCCCTCAGCAATAACCAACAGGAGACTTTGAAAGAGATGAGGTTTATTACTTATAAGGAAATCACATGGCACACCTGGGGCCACACAATGAGGTCATAGCTTGGGCCTGGGGTTCTGCTTCTATTGGGGTAGAGGGTGGGTGCTTAGAGTTTTGCAAGCTCACTCTTTATTGGTGAATTTAAAACATTAAGAGTGGAGGGGTGCCTGGCTAGCTGGGTTGGTGGGTGGAGCATGCAACTCTTGATCTCAGTGTTGTGAGTTCGAGCCCCATGTTGGGTGGGGAGTACTTAAAAATAAAATCTTTTTTAAAAACCCATAAGAGGAGTGCCTGGGTGGTTCAGTCAATTAAGCATCGACTCCTGATTTTGGCTCAGGTCACGATTTCAGGGTTGTAAGATCGAGCCCCAGTGCGGAGCCTGCTTAAGATTCTCTTTCTGCCCCACACCACCTCTTAAAAAAAATTTAAAACCCCATAAGAGTGGGAATTGAAAGTACAGGAAGAGAAAAGACAAGCAGCTCAAATAGTTACCAAACAAACTCAACGTAGATTCCTGAAACAATGGAGCTTCGAGTGGTGAGGTGGGAGGGTTCACAGCCTGGCTCTTTATCTGGTCGTGTGGCTGGCAATGTGTTTATTCAAGATAGCCATCTTTTAAATAACTGCCTCTTTTTTCCTGTATTTATTGAGAAATAATTAACCTGTATCACTCTATTACTGTATAAGTTTAAGGAGTACAGCCTAATGGTTTGATTTACATATATTGTGAAATGATCACCCCAATAGCTTCAGCTAACATTCATCATCTCATATAACTCCCATAAAAAGAAAAAAAGAAAAGGAAAAATCATTTTTTTCTCCTTGTGATGACAACTCTTAGGTTTTACTCTCTTAACATCTTTCCTACATGTCATACAGCGGCGTCAGCTAATGTGATGTTGTGCCTTACATCCCTAGAACTTACTTCTCTTACAACTGGAAGTTTGTACCTTTTGATCCCCTTCCTCTGCTTCCCCCTCCCCACCCCCACCTCTGGTAACCACAAATCTGATCTCTTTCTCAGACTTTGGTGGCCTTTTTGTGGTTATTGTTCCATATATAGGTGAGATCATACAGTATTTACCTTTCTCTGTGTGACTTGTTTCACTTGGCACAATGCCTTCAAGCTCTATCCACATTACCACAAAGGTAAGATTTCCTCATTTTTTATGACTGAATAATATTCCACATATATACTTACATACCACAACTTCTCTATTCATTTATCCCGCTCTAGTTGTCTCTGTGTGTTGGCTAATGTACATAGTGCTTCTATCAGTACGGCAGAACAAATACCTTTTCAAGTTAGCGTTTCTGTTTCCTTTAGACGTATTCCCAGAGGTGGAATTGCTGGATCATATGGTAGTTCTCGGTTTTCTTTTTAGAGGATCTTCCATACTGTTTTTCACATTGGCTGCACCAAATTACAACCCTCCTAACAGAACAGTGCACAAGGGTTCCCTTTTCTTCACAGCCATGCCAGCATTTATTATCTCTTATCTTTCTGATGATGGCTGTTCTAACAGCCGTGAGGTTTTAGTTTGCATTCCCCTACTGACTATCGATGTTGAGGATCTTTTCATGGACCTGTTGATCTTTTGTATGTCTGCTTTGGTCCTTTGACCATTTTTTAAAAGATTTTATTCACTTATGAAAGAGAGAGAAAGAGAGCAGGGGGAGAAGTGGAGGGAGAGGGACAAGCAGACTCTGCGCTGAGCACGGAGCCCAACACAGTGCTCCATCCCAGGACCCTGAGGTCATGACCTGAGCCGAAACCAAGAGTCAGATGCTCAACCAACTGAGCCAATGCCTCAGCAATCAAGTTAAGTCAATCACTTGCATTATAAAAAATAGAAAAGGAAGGAAGGAAGAACAGAAAGAAGGAAAAGAAAGAAAAAGAAAGAAAGGGAAAGAAAGAAAAGAAGAAAGAAAGAAAGAAAGAAAGAAAGAAAGAAAGAAAGAAAGAAAAAGAAAGAAAAGGAAAAGGAGGAAGGAAGGGAGGAAGGAAAAAAGGACGAAAAACGATCAGGGCCTGCATTGTATTATAAGCATGTATTATACAATTGCAATATGTGATGATTATTAATCTACCTACTTATTAACACCATCAAGCCTATGAGCTTCCCGCCCTTCTGCTCCTCACTGGTGCACAACCTGTGATGAATCCCAAACTCTAGTCCCTCAAGTCTCGACTTTAGCTTATTCCCAAATCTGGCCCCTCAGTGCCTTCTTTATTCCTTTCTAAAGACTGCTCAAAGTGTTCATCTGCCCCATCCTACCTCACCTCTCCTAGCCTGACTAGAGAACGTTGTTGATATGGCTGTCGTGATTCTCCATAACACTCTCCTCGGCCCTACCCTCCCTGCCATCTGGGGCCTGACGATCTCCTGAAGACTCCATGACCACTCTTGCCCAGACTCCAATCTCAAGTGCGTGTCCAGCTGGACAGAGGGACGTGCCATCATGATCTTGAATAACCTCAGGGGGCACTCAGCTGGCCTGGCCTCAGTTCTGACTCCCTACTCCAGCCAGGTTCTAGATGTCAAGCCCAGGCATATATTCTTGTGGTCTGGCCGCTCAGTCTAACCCTGCCCAGATTTCCAGTAAGCCATTTGTTGCTGAGATAAGAGTAAGGGCCCCTGGGATAAGCCAGGAACAGGCAGCCATCACACAATGTGCCTTTGGGTTGAGAAAATGAGGTCATCGACTACACAAGTGGGTGTAGGGGAGAGGATAGGCTCTGGGAAATTATGTAAGCAAGGAAAGCTGCAAAAATGCCTTAAGGAAAGAGGAGTAGGGAAGGATGACTTAGAGGAAATTCATGGAAACGTTCATACTGACAGTGTTCAGGGAACAAACCTCTACCGCAGGTCACAGATATTGATCACAGGCCTTGGGACAAAGCCCAACCCAAATTCTGCCTTGAAGGGATAAGGATGAGGATGAGAATGGAACGTGGATAGAGAAGGAATCAGGTGGGATTGGATGGCAATGGGATGGGGGATGGAGAAGATGAGGATGAGATTGGACGGAAAAGCTTCAGGGTCAGGCGAGAAGGGAGTGGATGAGGATGGGGAGGTGCGAAGGCTGAGCTCTGTAGGAAAGGAATGAAGGCTGGCTCTTTGCCTCTTTTTCCAACTTTCCAGACTACTTTCTACCCCACTTGAGAGGAGAGAAAGTTCGCAAGATGTGGAAACCTTCCCACTGATTTGTTAAGAATTTTTGAGTAAGTGGAGCCAATCTAGCAGTAGTTGAGAGTAAGGCCCCCCCCTTTTTAAGACTTATTTATTTATTTTAGAGAGTGCACACGCATGTGAACATGGGGGGACAGATGAAGAGAGAATCTTTTTTTTTTTTAAGATTTTATTAGAGACTTAAGATTTTATTAAGAGAGAGAGAGAGACCACATGAGCACAAGCAGGGGGAGTGTCAGGCAGAGGGAGAAGCAGACTCCCCGCTGAGCAGGGATTTTTTTTCCCCCCCAATTCGGGGACTCAATACCAAGACCCTGGGATCATGATCTTAGTCAAAGAAGACACTTAACTGACTGAGCCATCTAGACGCCCTGAGAGTAAAGGCACTTGAGTCAAGCTGGGTTTAAGAGCCAGCTGGGTGGGGTGCCTGGGTGGCTCAGTCGTTAAGCGTCTGCCTTTGGCTCAGGGCGTGATCCCGGGGTCCTGGGATCGAGCCCCACATTCGGCTTCCTGCTCTGCTGGGAGCCTGCTTCTTCCTCTCCCATTCCCCCTGCTTGTGTTCCCTCCCTCGCTGGCTGTCTCTCTCTCTCTCTCTGTCGAATGAATAAATAAATAAAATCTTTAAAAAAAAAATAAGACTAAGACCCAGCTGGGCGACCTTAAGCAAACAAAGGAAATTCTCAGTGCCTCGTTTTGTAGGTTACAAGTGTCCAGGCAAAGATAATGTGTGGAGAGCACTTAACTGTGCCTGGCACCTAGTAATACTGGTCTTATTATTATTTTCATTAAGAGAAATTGAGGATCCGGAAGGCAGAGCACTATATTCTGAGGAATGTGGAGTGTTTGGGTCTTGAGTGATGTCAAGTGCCTGTCCTGTACGACCACTCCCCCAGCTTTTCATCTCCCTAAGAAAAGAGGGGATCAACAGCAGCCCTGTGAGGTCATAACATCTGGACATGCAGCCGTAAGAGAATAGTTAAGTAAACTACAGAACCAAACAATATTATGTAGCCATTTACAATGAAAATTATTAGGTGAGTAATCTCATAGTTAGGAAATTTGGCAAAATATCTCCAGAGTAAAAATATTTAAGCCCTTTTCCCCCCACTAATTCCTCTTATAGGAACCTATCCCCAGAAAATGACAAAAAAAATCTGGACAAAGATTTACATTTATAGACACAAATGCACCAAAATTGTCATAGTGATTATTTCTAGGTGACAATGTTATGGTTGATCTTATTTTTCTCTTGTAATTTTTTCCACTGTTCAAAAATACAAGATATTTCTAATAAGAGGAAAAGAGAAACATTAAAAATGGATTCCAGTTGGGCACCTGGGTGGCTTGGTTGGTTAAGCATCTGCCTTTGGCTCAGGTAATGATCCCAGGGTCCTGAAATCAAGTCCCACATGGGGCTCCCTACTCTGCAGGGAGTCTGCTTCTCCCTCTGCCCCTCCCTCCACTCATTTTCTCTCTCTCCCTCAAATAAATAAGTAAAATCTTTAAAAAAATGGATTCCAGTCCAAACAAAAGTCTTTTGGGAAAAACTATAATTACAAAGATGTTGTAAACATATGAAAATGGCCAATATTTATTACTAGGTAAAAATAAATCATATCTATGTTTTGATGGTAACTATGAAAATATAAATTCTTAATACTGCTTATCTTTGGGGGTGGAGTGGAACTGAGAGTGACTTTCATTTTTCTATTAACACATTTCTGTGATTTTTTAAATAAGACGTATATATCACTTTCATAATCATAAAAAATAGAGATATTTTAAAATTATGATTACATATAAGCAAGGACTAGCAACAGAGAAAAATTAAAAGTTGACATGTTACGGCGATGGTTGTTGTCAGATCAAAATTTGTATTACAGCTGTGTCAAAAGAAAAATTTTTTAAATAATCAGTATTTCTGTTTTAACACATTAGGTGTGTGTTGGTTTTTTGTGCAGCAACAGAAAACTGTAGCATCCTCTAACACATCATCCTATATATTTTACTTTGTATAAAACCTACAAGGGTCATGTTTATCATCTCTTTCCTTCCAGTCACCACCCTCAATTAAATGTCAGCTCCATGTCCATCTAAGCCATTTCTATGAATGGTCTCTGGCATATAATAAATGCTTGGAAAACAATTTTTTTTAAAAAAAAATCAATGTTTCACCTCAAAAAGGAAAAAGTGGTTAAAAGGAACCTAAAGAAGGAAGAAACAGTGGGGAAAATGCTGAAGAACTGCAAATATCCAATTGGTTAGATAGCATTTATTCTGAAAGAAAGAAAAGAGGAAAATATTTTCCCCTCCCCAAAGGAGCAGATGAGTGATCCTTGAAAATTGCATTAATATCCTTCAGCACAGGGGCACCTGGGTGGCTCGGGCCATTTAGCGGCCGACTTTTGATTTCAGCTCTAGATCATGAACTCAGGGTTGTGAGACCAAGCCCTGTATTGGGCCCCATGCTCGGTGGGGAGTCTGCTTAAGGATTCTCTCTCCCTCTCCCGGCTGCACCTCTCCCTACTTGCACTCTCCTCTCTCCAAAAAAAAAACAAAACAAAAACAAAACAAAACACCAAACTTCAGCATGGAAATCCTACTTCTAACAATCCTACAGAAATATTTTATGTATTTACATGGAAAAATACATGTATAATAAAATTCATTGTATTTATAATGGCAACATATTGGAAGAAACCCACACGTTCACCTACAGGATAATGATATAAGATATGTAATGATAAATGGGACACCCACACAGTGGAATGATTTTAGCATTAAAAAGAATGCATATGGTCTACATGGACTATCATGTAAATATCTGTACCGAGGATATGATCCCATTTTTGTACAATTAGATCTGAGTAGGTATGATATAGATATATGGATATAGTGTATGTATAGCGTTTGGGGTTTATCAACAAGGACATACTCCAAATTATTAACCATGTGGGGTTCTACAAAAATGGGGATTGAGGTAAGGTAGGGACACTTTGTTTCTCAGCTGAGTTAAATCTCCATTCTACAGGAGAGCAAATAATTAGCAATGCCAAGAATACTAGCCTAGAAAGCCTAAATAGAGCCAAATTAAACAAAGAGAAGTTGATTATAATGCAAACCACCTGCCCCCACCACCTACCTAAGCAGCTAACCAGACAGAACACCAAGGCCCAAGGGCCACACTATGATCCAGCCTATCACAAAGAAAATGCAGCATCACTGTGGTTGAGGGATCGGTCATTTGAGCTCAAACCCCCACGAGCCAGTGATCTCCATCCAAGTTCCATCACTGCACTGACCCTTAATGTGAGGGCAAGATGAGATAATATTTGTAAAGCACACAGTGCAATCCAATCTTCCACATTTCCCTGCACAGCTACTTGCCAAGTCTGTATATTCTTAGATGAGATCAAGTAGGATCATATAAATGTGGGTGCACTACTTGGTGAATGGTTGCAGGGGGCTGGTAAGAAATGTTTTAAGAAAGCTAAAATAAAAAATTTTTTGAGCCTCCCGTCTCAAACGTGGGGAATGAGAAGAGCCTGAAAGAAAAGCCCCACAACATGAAAGTAAAGGAAGTCGCTGCATAAGGTAAGGACCCCAGTTGACCTTGCACTCTAGGAACATATGTCAAGAAATGGAAACCTTGAAAGAATTCACCAACAGAGGTCATGGGCTGCAGAAGTAATTCTTGGTAACAGTGGGGACATGAACACAGAAGTGATCTGAAAGACTGAGGTCCTGTCTAATGGCATGAGGTCTAATTAAATGGTATATCAGCTTCAATATCCTGAGAACTACCAGGCAAGTGAATAGTGAGGTTCACAGGGGTTTCTAGACAACCATATGCTATCAAAGGGTTAGTAAGGCTGGAGAGGAAACCTAAACCCATATTTCTCTAAAGCAAGATTAAAAAATGAAATCAGTAGTAGAAAGGATAAAAATATTCCATTAAAGATTCCCAAGGTAAAAACCAGTTTAAAAAACTAGAAAGGTGAGGTGATGTTCTCTTCTGACCTAACTTCCAAGGACCCAGAAAACACAAAGTCTTCTACAGAAATTGCATACAGGGAAAGGTAGCAAAAGAAGAAACCAAGGCAGGTCCGAGGGAGGAGGGAGCCATGCACGCCATCATCACAGCCACAGCGAGTACCAGCTGAGTTCCTCGGACAGTGGAAGGGTCATCGATGATTCATCAACAAAATTCGGCACAATGAAGATGCAGGCATCTGGGGACTCACAGGAGGCACCAAGGACTGAGCCGCTGTTGACAGCCACTCTGCTGGTCCTCAGATACAGAAGTTGATTACTTAAAAAGGTGAAGGATAGGGGCGCCTGGGCGGTTCAGTCGTTAAGCATCTGCCTTTNTCTGCCTTCGGCTCAGGGCGTGATCCCAGAGTCCTGGGATCAAGCCCCATCAGGCTCCTCCGCTGGGAGCCTGCTTCTTCCTCTCCCACTCCCCCTGCTTGTGTTTCCTCTCTCGCTGGCTGTCTCTCTCTCTCTGTCAAATAAATAAATAAAATCTTAAAAAAAAAAAAAGGCGAAGGATACAGCCTCATGACATGCGGACAGCTGGCTTCTCTGAACTAGCGGGTCCACCCCACAGGCCACATGACTGACCCTTGGGCCCATGATGTAACAGATCACCCTGCCCAGACTGCCCAGGGGTCTGTTGGGGTCAGGGGTAGGGTTCTAATTGTTTGAGAGTGGGTAGCTCCCTCTGTCTCCCTGCTTCTGGGAACTGGCTGCAGCCAAAGCCTTTTTGGGACGGGAGAGTGTCCCCTGCCTTGGGGGCCTGTGCTGCTTATGCTCTTCTGTGGTTAAGTCTGAAAGCCAGTGAACTGTGATTCCCTTATTCATTTTCCTTCTTTCCGTTTAAAAAGATTTCATTTATTTACTTTAGAGAGAGAAAGAGAGAGAGCGGGGGGGGGGTGAGGAGCAAAGGGAGAGGGAGAGAGAGAATCTCAGACTTTCCGCTGAGCAAGGAGCCTAGCTCAGGGCTCAATCCCACAGTCCTGAGATCATGACCTGAGCTGAAATCAAGAGTCGGCTACTTAACCCACTGAGTCATCCAGGCGCCCCTCCTTATTCATTTTCTTAAATTCCAAAAGTGATACAGGATCCCGGCTTAAAAATATTTTTTTCAATCAATAGAGAAATGTATATGATTTTTTTTGTTTTTTTGGTTTTTTTTTAAAGATTTTATTTATTTATTTGACAGAGAGAGATAGCCAGCGAGAGAGGGAACACAAGCAGGGGGAGTGGGAGAGGAAGAAGCAGTCTTCCAGCGGAGAAGCCTGATGCGGGGCTCGATCCCAGATCGCTGGGATCACGCCCTGAGCTGAAGGCAGACGCTTAATGACTGCGTCACCCAGGCACCCCAAAAATGTATATGATTTAAAAAAAGACATTCCTCCTGTTCCCCTCCCTTCAAACAATACAAAACCTTGAAATCTTTTCCTCCAGAGTTAACTGCCATTAACAGTTTGGTGTCTATTCTTCTAGGAATTTTTTCCCACATATATTCAAACATATGCATATATGTGGTTGGGGGGGGGAATAAGGCAAATTATTTAACCTCCGTACCTCAGTTTCCTCAGCTTTAACATGGGGGAATGATATTAATCCACGGGGTTATTTGAAGGTGACATGAGTTAAGACATGGAACATTCTTAGAAGTGTCTGGCCCAGACCATACTAAGCCTTCAGCCATTAGCTATTATGATTATTCCCTCATTCTTTTTCACAGCACCTTAGTATTCTATTGTGGAAATGTTAATGACACTGAGAGAGGTGTTACTGACCCCGCTACAGATGCGCAAGAGCACACACAAATTAAATAGCTCTCCTAAAATTAGCTGGGGTGGAGGGGATGTGTTGGTACCAGAACCGAGGACTCCTAATACAATGTTGTTCTTACCATACCATGGGGCCCCCTACAATCCCTCTTAAAGCCAAAAAGGTTTGGAGTGGGCAGCTGGTCCCTATATTATTTGGACTCCAGGCTGTCTCCTAGGTCTCCAGGGCTGGGGGCTTGCGGCTCAGGTGAGCCTTCCTCTGGCTGCAGTCCTGGGCCCTTGGGGCTTGACTTCCCCTTCTACACAGTGAGTCCTGCTGAGGTCTCCTGGCCACTCCGGACTCAGCTCAAGCTAATGGGCAGGATGGCAATGGCTCGTAACTGAGAGGGAGGTCTGGCTGCTTATGACGCTACAGCTATTTCTAGAGTTCCTTCTGTGTGTGTGAGGCACTGCACTAACCAGGAGGGATATCTCCATGCCTCTGGGGGTCCCTGTCCCACTGGGACCCACTGCTCATGGCTCCTGGGCACAGGGCCTCCTCTGGGGGGTCTCAGGTGCAGAACAGGGCAGACTGGTAAGAAGCAGCTCCTGAGTACAGTTTCCTGGTTTCAACGCTCCTCTCTGTCGGCCCTCCAGGTCTACCTCTCATGCCCTTGCCCTGCCAGGTTTATAGAAGAGTTGAGGGTGCTGGGTCGTGCTGGGCTGAGGCCTTTTCTGCCACCCTGGGAACTTCTCACAAACCGCCACGTGCCTTTCCAGACTCCAGGCGCAGAGCTGGCAAAGTCTTGGGGATCAGTCCCCCTGCTCGTTTACCAGGGGAAGAGATAAGGTTTGGTGAGGGAGAGGCAGGAGCACAAGCACTTACTAAGCAAAATCATGGCGCCAGTCACCAAGCTAAAGACTTCAACTCTAAGCTCTGTCCGGAGTTTTAGATCCACTTTCATCAATCCTTACAGTCTCTTGTCAGACCCAGCTGCCAAAATGGTGAAGCAGATGGAGAGCGAGTATGCTTTTCAGGAAGCCTTGAGCGGTGTAGGAGATAAACTGGCAGTTGTTGACTTCTCAGTCACGTGATGTGGGCCTTGCAAAATAAGAAAGCCTTTCTTTCTTTTGGAATCTGTTCTCTCTCTCTCTTTTTTAAACATTTTATTTATTTATTTGTCCATGAGACAGAGCACAAGCAGGGGCAGCTGCAGGCAGAGGGAGAAGCAGGCTCCCGCTGAGCAGGGAACCTGATGCAGGACTCGATCCCAGGACCCTGGGATCATGACCTGAGCTGAAGGCAGACGCTTGACCGACTGAGCCACCCAGGTGTCCCAGTAGGTGAGCCTTTCTTTCATTACCTCTCTGAGAAGTCTTCCAACGTGGTGTTCCTTCAAGTGGACGTGGATGACAGTCAGGATGTTGCTTCAGAATATGAAAGCAAATATAGGCCAACCTTCCAGTTTTTCAAAAAGGGACAAAAGGTGAGTGAATTTTCTGGAGCTAATAAGGAAAAATTTGAAGCCACCATTTATGAATTAATCTAATTATGTGGTCTGAAAACATAACCAGCCATTGGCTGTTTAAAACTTGTAATTCTTTTTTATTTACAAAAAGGAAAGATTGAGTATGAAGGCTATATACTCAACTGCCATCTGATTATAAGTGACAATAAAATATTGATTCTTCCCTTTAAAAAAAAAAGACTTCAAAATCACTTCATTCTGTTTCAGTGACAACCTCGAGCTAGGTATTATTCTTCTTACTTAAAGGATGAAGAATCATGAGGCTTAAAGAATTGATTTGCTCAAGGTCATAAGGAAATGGAGTAGGCTAACGTGTACCTACTTCTTTCTTACTGTAGGGAGGTGATGACATCTAAACACCCCACTAGTCTCTTTCTTTACCACCTCTTCCAAATGCATGGGAGATTTTCCTCCAGGCGGGCCCATGATGAGACATATTTTGGGTGACAGAAACACCACCCCAGCCAATCACTCCAACAATGTCTGTCTTCCCCCTTGAAAGACTCACTCCCTCGGGAACCCTATTCTGAGGGAAAGCCTCATGGCTTCTGGGAACCAGTGAACAGAGCAATGGTGTTCCTTAGGTTCTAGTTTTGTTGGGTGTACAGCAAGATATGGGAATTTCATATGTGGTACCAGGAGAAGCCAAGTTGGGTTGGCTCAGGGAAGCTCTGGTTGGAGCCTGTCTGTCCCTGTGCTGTGCAGAAAGCCCAGCTGCTCCCCAGAACCAGCAGCCCCAGTCTCCAAAGGCCACAGCTGAGTCACATTCTTCACCCTGCCCTAGATTACTAATTCCTTTACCTCTCAGCTTTTTCCTCATTCACCCTCTCTCAGGTCATGCATTGTCCTCTTTCTGCTTACTGCTAACAGTTTTTTCAGAAGTTCCTTAGAATCTCAATCACTGATACTAGCAACCATGGCAGTCCCCACCCATCCCACCCCACAGAGTAGGTGACAAGAGAGATGATTTATTTTAGTGTTCTTGAAACATGGGATCATGAGCTGAAGGCATTGCTTAACCGACTGAGCCACCCAGACACCCCCGGCTATTTTCATTTTAAAACATAACTTTAGAAAGCAAGAAGTACTAAAATGTATGTACAAAGTAATCATTGCAACTTTATTGTAAGCCCCAAACCTTGTAGACTATACAAATACCAAAAAAACCCTGTGATTTGTGACACTACAGGCACACAATGGAATATGGTGATTAAAAATTATGATGTGTGTAAATATTGACATAAAAAGGAATATAGCAATTTATTAAATGAAAACAAATGCATAACAGTATGTAGAGGACAAATGACCCAGTTTCTTCAACATAATAATGACATTTAAACAAAACGGAGGGGAACTATAATACATTAAAAGAAACTTAAGAGACGTATTAACCACATGCAATGTGTTTGGGTTTAAGAAAATGCCTTGGAGCAGGGCAGCCTCCCTGCTAACCCCGGGCGCCGCCCCCCACGAGGGGCAGGGAGCTGTATTATCAAGTCCTAAATTTTGGAATGGTTGTCTCCTCGCCTCTAATGATCTGGAAGGGCTTAGTGCTCATAACTGGAAGTGAAAGTCCAATTGTAGTAGTACTCAGTGGCAGCATGGAACCCACATTTCATGGAGATCTCTTTTTGGAAGATCCCACCCGAATGGGAGAAAATGGCTGTTTCTAGGATAGGAGAGGCTCCTCTAGTTCATGAAGTCTTGAAGACTCATGAGAAGCGAAACGGGGACCCCTGGGTGGCTCAGGTGATTGAGAGTTGGCCTTTAGCTCAGGTCACGATCCCAGGGTGCTGGGATCAAGCCCCACCTCGGGTTCCTTACTCAGCGTGGACCCTGCTTCTCCCTCTGCCTGCCACTCCCCCTGCTTGTGCTCTCTCTCTCTCCTCTCCTATCTCTCTCTCTCAGACGAATAAATAAATAAAATCTTTTTAAAAAAGCAGCAACAAAATGGACACATCAAATTTTTGACAAAAGGAGATAACAACATGGTTGATGACCAAGACCTCTATAAACAGGAACAACAATGGCTAGAGAAGAAAGATGTCGTGGGGAGAGCAAGGGGATTTGTTCCTTCTATTGGGATTGTGACGATGCTCCTGAATGACTGTCCTAAATTTAAGGACGCAGTACTCCTTTGGCTGGGTTTATCTGTGCTGGTCCATCATGAGTAAGAAGTCTGCCTGGCTGTTCCCAGCAGATGCCCTACTTTTCCTTACTGAATGTTTGGAGGAGATATTGGTCTATGATTGGTGGAGTGGAGAACACACCTGTCTGTGCTGCTTGTTAGCAATGGTTTGCATTAGTTTCCGTGTGCACTCGAGGGGACTCTCAATCAAGGGATTTCATATGTTGTCATTGTCACACTTTCGCATTTTGTACATCAGTGAATTTTTTTATATGAAAAGGTTGAGCTAAAAAGGAAAAAAAGAAAAGGAAGAGAAGGAGGGAGAGAGAGAGAGAAAGAAAAAGAAAAAAGAAGAAAATGAGGGGGGAGAAAGTAATTTTTTTTTTTGATAATCAGGGAAAGTTGGACTTGGATTTATGGGGTATTAGATGGTGTGAGGCAAGTATTGTTAAATTTCGTTAATGGGAATTGTGATTGTTAAGTAAAAAAAAAAATCCTTATTGTTATGGGTGAAAATGGGGGGAAGTAGGTAAAGTACATTCCCATTTCTGATTATGAACACGTGAACATGCTTCATAGGTATAGAGATCCACAGGGCAAAGCTGGAAGAAAGTTCTCCAACTTATTACTGTCCTTGGAGAACAGATTATGGCTGATTTTCCCTTCTTCTTACTTATCTGCCTTTATTTTCTTAACAATGTACACATGTGTGTGATAAGGGGAGGTACAGACACCGTTGTCTCCTGCGACAAGGGCTCAGCACACAACTGAACAGCTGAACCTCTTGGGACTCCTGCAGGGAGGAGGAGCTGAGGCAGGTCCGTGGGAGAGGCCTCCAGGACCAAGGAGCTGGTGGTTCAGTACACAGAGAACCTGTGAGATCTGGGCAGGACACATGGGGCTTTAGCACCACCCCCTGAAGGTTGGAGCTGGTCCCAAGGGAGCTGCAGCCCCTGCTGTGCCTCGGTGGTGCTGTGCCTGCAATGGGCCGACTTTTGGCTCAGGCCCACCTTCTTTCCAGAGCTCCCTCCTAACTATGGATGGATTGCTGGGGTCGCCCACTCCCTGCTAGGCTGTGCTTCTGCCTCCAGTCCCATGTACAGCACAGGAAGGCCAATCGGTGACCACCAGCAGGGAAGTCAGTGGTGGAGCCAGTTCTCCCAGGGCCGGGCTCTGGGCTGTACAGACATCCTCAGGACCATACCTGCGGACCTGAGGCCAAGTAACCGAACAAGGTGATGCCCAGGACACCGGTGCTTCTTCAGACAGCACCCCCACCCCCACTTCCTCTCACCTCCGTCCCTCAGGTGACCTCTTCATACGCATACATATATATATGCACACACAGGACTGCAACCGAAACCCAAGAAGACCCTCACACCTCCAGCCTGATGCCTCCCCCCCCTGCCGAAGAAAGGCCCCCACTCCCCAGGGCCTTGGCATCTTGGAAGCCCTGTAAATATTGTAACTGAACTAATGTGAGTTCACTCCTTGGTGAGTTGCAGGTAGAAACTACACCAGGTGAGTTGTCACAAAATCTAAAATTTATTTGCAGCAAATAAGATCATGGGGAGTGACTTCCAAAGCTGTGACTCCCCAAGCAAGGGTGGATGCGTTCCTCTTATTTAGGGTTAGGATCAATATTAAAAAGGGGATCCTTGTCATGGTACGTAGAGGCATGTGTATGACGTAGAAAAGGCTTGTGCGCCTCCTTGGATGGATATTTCAGTATTATAACGAGCTAAAGGTAATTGCCAGTCATCCCAGAGGTCACTCCATGGCTCTGGTGGCACAGGCTCGAGTCGGGGGATTTAGCTCAAACCTGTCTGGGCCACTGGGTCTCTGGGTCATGTGGGTCTTATCGGGACAGTTGTTACCGCTTGAGTTTTGGTTTCCATCATGGGATGTTATGCCCATTGGGTCTTTTGCCTGAGTTAAGAGATAAGTGAGAAAGAAGAGCTTAAGGGGAAAAGTGGGACAAATGTCGGTGAGTACGAGCAAATGGGCCGTAAAGATAAGTCTTAGGGTCTAGCTGGTGAGAATAGCAGTGGGGATAGAGACCTTGAGATCATCTTGCCCAATCCTTCCATTAAAAAGGGAGGAAACCGAGACTTGGAGTGGGGAAGTGACCTCACAAATCAGTGAGTCAGTGATGGGTCCAGGATGAGATAGAACCCAAGAATCCTGCCAGCAAACTCTTTACAACGTGCTGTGTCTCATCAGCCCAGTGGGTCGAAGACCCTGAGGATAGAGGCTACACCCGCACCCCAACTACGTTAAGATTCGCCGGGCGGTCTCCTGGCAGGAACACCATCTGCACATCCTATGCCAGGTCCAGCTGCCCAGTGTAGGAGCTCAGTGTCTGACTCTAGCAGGTTTTAAGAGGACAGGAAACCCGAGAGTGGGGGATGGAAGCGGGGGGGGGGGGCATGGACTGCCGTGCAGCTTCCACATGGTGGGTACTGCGCAGAGCTCCTGGCCACACCACGTCCCTGCTGCCCGTTCCTCACTCTGCTCCTACCTGAACCTTGAGTGTGTGTGCGTGTGTGTGTGTGTGTGTGTGTGTGTGTGTGTGTTGGGTGGGGGTGTGGAGGTGGCTGCCGCTCAGGAATGTGGGTCCCGTTGTTGGCCTGTATTCCAAGCCTAGGCTGAGATCATGTGCAGAGGACAGTTCTGGGAAAAGGCAAATGCCCCATAAATCCTGTCTGCCTCCTGCACTCCTGACTTCTGGCCCAAGCGGCTTGTCCACAGCCCTCATTGTTCTCCCAAAGGGAGTAATAGGAGCCCAGAAGGAAGAGGCCGACTGCGTACACAGAAGTGAGGCTGACCGGGATGGCCTGAGAACCAGGGACGTGGTCCGGACGTGACATCACACCCACATCCACTGGAGCTGAAGGTGGATGGCAAGAGGGAGTTGCTGGAGCTGTGGCCCCTTTTCTCCTTTAGCGTCCATGGGCGAGCCTCCCCCTTCCGCTGTCTAGCCTGTCTTCAGGGTCTTTCTTTGCAGCTGTCCACCTGTACACCTCCACTTGTACGTGAGGGTGGCCTCATGCTGGGAGCACCGGCTGGGTGGGGTCCTTGGTGTTGATCGAAAGCCAACAAGGTGCCAGGCACTGGTGACAGAGCACACATTGGCCAGCAGGGCCATATTATGGGTTCCGGGACTGATTCACTGAGTTAATCAATATTTATTGAGCACGTAGTGGAGGTGGTGGGAAGAAATCAATTCCTGGGCTTCCTGCACTGCCTTCCAAACAGCAGGGGGAACATTCCACAAGGCTGCAGAGGCCAGGGAGCCAGGCAGAGCTCGGCAATACCAGCTCGGGTCCTCTCACCGCCCTGAGGACTCACTGAGTAGCCAGCCGTCTGCCCCTGCTTGAGAGCTGTGAAAGTCCACCGGGCTTGGGAGCGGTGGGAGGATTTGGAAATGGGAGGTATTCTCTGAGCTGCTGTTTTCCATCAGGCTGTCCACTCCTTATGATTGCCCACATGGCAGCAGCACGAGGCCCTGCTAAATGCACCAGGAAACAGAGACTGCAGGCCACCGACTTGGAAGATCCAGCCCAGTCACAATTGTGAGATAAATGACTTGGGTTTATCCTTGATAGCCCCACCCTTCCAGGGTCCCCCCTGTCATTCCTAAGTCCCCCGCAGGTTCAGTGGCCTCCTCCCTCCAACAAACCACAATCAAAGACAAACTGGCTACTTGTGAATTTAACAGTGAATCCACTTCCCTTGGGGGCATTTCTGTTGGAAGCCTTCCATCTAGAAAGAAGGCTTTCTCATTCCACATTCAAGGAACTCTGGGCACCACAGATCTGGAAGGGGTTTCAAGAGGAGGCAGCTGGCAAGTGTGGCCCTGGAGCTAAGCTGGACTCTGAGAAGGAAGTAGGACAGTTCCACAAGTGAGCTACGTGGCTGCTGAGTGTGCACCCAAGTTTCAAAATTCCCTGCCCTCCTCCAGAGATAACATGGGAGAGGAAAGGCGGTGGGTGACCTTGAGCAAATTGCTTGGCTGCTCTATTTCCTTAGTTGTAAAATAATCCTGGGCACTTGGCTTTCTGTGAGGATTAGAGATCATTAACATAAATTTCTAGCAGTTAATGAAATTATATTTGATGCAGAAAATATGTCCCTTTCAAAAATCCTGGATCCTTCCCTTTATGAAATGAGTAACCGGAGTCCATCCCCCCCCAAAGAGGGGCACAAACAGGCGGCAACAGTGAGGCACCCCAACCGCAATTTATTACCCAAAGCAGTTTGAGGGATTCCAAGCATTGGTCACGGCCCTCCCCAGTTACCAGAAAGCCAGAGCCTCTTCAAACTCAGCCTCCACTCCCAGCTGAAGGCAAGGATTAAAAGGCTGCAGCCCAAGTTATGTCACTGCTACAATATCCTCATTCTTGACTAATAATCTCAAAGTCACAAATGGGCATCAAGTGATTTGGACCCAAATCTTACACAGGAAAACCCTACAATTATAATAAGACTGGAGAGATCATTCCAACAGAAAGGTACCAAGAGCGTTAACGGTATATGAGAAGGAGGAGGGAATTCTGTTCATAATCATCAGAATTTAATGGAATTGTCTATCATCATCAGGGAGTGTGAAGGGAATGCTCATCCTGGGGCAGGAAGACAGGTGCACTGGCCAAACCCTCCTGGGCAAGTCTCCCAGGAGGACTCCCCTTGACTGTTGCTCTAAGGAACCTCCTGGTTGCCTAGTGACAAAGGAGCCCACAGTGACTGCCCCTGACTGTGTAGAAGGGTGGGGAGTGTGGGGAAGGCAGTTACACAGAATTCTCAGCAGTTGAAGAAGAGGCAATCTTCCAGCAGTATTGAGAACTTTCCTGACTATATATCTACATTTGGAGAATGCAAGCTGGTTGGACCTCATGTGGGATTTCAGTTTTGGGTTTGGTTTTTTTTTAACTGATTTAAAAATTATCCTAAAACCCAGGTAGGTCAGTTCCTTAAAGTTTCCTTCTATCATCAAACCAAATAGCACTTATGTCTAGAAACACTGTGCTCTAAAAACTGCTGCCAACCCTTCATCCCAGACCGTGAACTGAGATTTTTCATGAAAATCAATTTCTGAGCCAGTTAAGTCTGGATAAAGTTGTCTCTTCATAACTTAGCTCCCACCCCCACCTGGCCAGTCACGGTGGAACCAGGAACCCAAGGGGCAGATTTCTTTCCTTACTTAACTCAGGCATTCCAGGAAGAAGGGGAGTTCCCGACACCTGCCTAACAAACTCTGCTGTACTTGCTGAACTTTGCTCTGTGTGAACAGGTAGGTTAGTCTGGCTGCAAATTCCCCCAAACTGTCCCTACTTGTTTTTTTAAGGCACACCAATTCCTCTGTGTAACGCTCTCCACTTATAATGAATTATTTTAATTATTTTTGCTACTCAAAAGAAAATTCTGCATCAAGGCCCTCCCCTGCCCTGAGGTACTGGTGTGGGTTGCGGCGGGGGGGGGGCGGGGGGAGCGGGGCAGGGATGAGGGCAGAGTCCAATTAATATTAGGGATTCTGGTCATTGGGGTCGCACTTGAGCATGACTTTCAACCCCAATCCCTTTCTGGCTGTTTCAAAGGCCTCCAGAGCCTTCTCCAGAGGAAACCTATGGGTAACTAAGGGCATTACATTCACAGACTTGGAGGCAAGCATCGAAATCGCCATTGGCCACCTGTAAAAGATCACAAGTGTTACATTCAAGCTACAGGAGGAAAGAACCAGGTCCCCAAACCACCAAGCACAAGACCAGCTTGGCCATAGTTATTTACATAGCGCTGCCCTTCTGCAAGGTCTAGTCTACGGACAAACAATGGTAGAAATAATCTTATGATTTGCAATCTGGGAGTACAGAGTCTGTTCCCAAATGCCTCCACCCCTCTGCAGTGTCTGTCACGAAGCCTAGAATTCCTTTGGTGTGAAGGCATAAGGCAAACGGAGGCCACAGTGAAAAGGCAGAGAAGCCTCAGAGAGGCAGCCGATGATAATCCATCCATATCCCTTTGCAGCTTGGCAGAGTTCATTGGCAAATGGCACTCTCCTGCCAGAATGGTCATAGGCTCTAGTGGTGGGAGTAGGGATATTGGTGGGGAAGGTGGTCCTGGGAAAGTTCCCCGGCTGGGGAGAGGCTAGAGCCACAGAACATGAGGTGGGGTGCACTAAGACCCGAGAGGGTGGGCCCTGGGGCTCTGGGGTGGAAACCAAGGGACTTGAGTTCTTGCTGGTGTCCCCCTTTCTCTCCTTCTTCCCTTGAAAGGGGGAAAATGAAGAGCTGGCCACTTGAGGAAACGAAGCAGAGAGGGCCTGGGTGATGAGGGCCAGACACCCAAGAAGAGCGCGCTGCAAGACCCCCCCCACCTTCCCCCCTTCCCTCTGCCATCTCTGCCCTCCTGTTTTTTAACCAGGAGCGAAGCTCTCTTTGGATCCCTACCATGACACGTGGCTGTCAGTGCGGCTAGGGAGTGCCCCTCATGAATAAACGGGAGAGACTCTTGGTCCCCAAGGCCGTGCAGGGGTCTTGCTGGCTGCTCGCCACCCTGGCTCACCCACAACATACTCACGTGTTGCAATATCGAAACACGCCCTTGATATCCACCTCCCGGACGGCCGCGTGCACCAGGGGCACAGTGGTCATCTCAGAGCCCAGCCCTACGAGCACCAGGGTCCCACCAGAGCGAGTAGCCTGAAGAGGAGATGAGAACAAGAAAACCCAAAAGATCAGAAAATGCAGACTTCTCACTCAAAATGACTTTTGTCACATAAATATCTGTTTGCATCAGGTGAGTATCCCAATATTCCAGAGAATACCATTCTCTCTCTACTAGTGAACTCTTGCACAGGTAGACCAAGCTTAACGGAGCAGCAGAATTATCTTCTTAAAGGATCCTGAAATCACACACTTTACCAGTGGAGGACCAGGCACAGTGGGGGCCCCTTCTGCTGTCCACACGATCCTCGGCAACAGCCACGGTTCTCCAGACCCCAGTGAGAATCTCCCCTACAAACAAGGGGGTCTTCAGCCTCCAAGCATCTCTCAGAGCCTTGCTAATTCCGTACCAGGTGTTGGCTCAGGTAGCTTCTCATCTCAGCATCCATTCCTCCCCTAGGATGTCAACGCCACAAAAGACAGGACTTTTGTCAAACCTCTAAGGAACTACCCTCTTGGTGAGGAAACTGCCAAGCACGTACAAATGGGAAGGGCCATTAGAATTCTATGGCTTGAACATTGCTTTATATGTGCACGCTGGCTGACATTTAGAAATATTTTTGTTCCAGAGTCATTCATCCCAATAGTATCATTAGTCACACCAGATTTTGTTTTCCTTGCACATCTATCTGCCTTACCAGTTCCCTCCTTGGAGTGGGCCAGACATGGAAATTTCTCCTGATAATCTCCACAGGATTCCACATGAGTGTTGTGCCTGCTCCAGAGATTTTGGGGGATCATTGTCGTCAGTGTTTGAGAGACAGAAAAATAGTTCACTTGCCTCAGTTTTCATGACAGTCAGCAGCAGCAAGCACTTACGGGGGCCATTCTGAGTTTTACCAGTAGAGTTGCAAAAGAGGCACGCACCACAGCCTCTATCTCTGAGGGGACGGGTACACCATGAAGAGAGGCCTGCGACACGGCGGTGACTCTGGAATTTATACTTTTGAACTGTGGGACCCTCTCAACCAGCTTCCTCATGTGCAAGATCAGGATGTTGCCCCCCCCACCCCAGCAGGGTGGTTGGCCTAACAGTCACAGTGCTCAGCACTAGGCTGGGCTAATTGGTTGGCACGTTTTCTGTTTTTATTGAAGCACAGGGTCACTTACAAACCACCTGTGACTTACGAACGCTGTTGGTAAGGGGGGGGATGCTCTCTCCCTACTGGAAAAGGTGAGGTGGGGCGTGGGGTCAAAGTTGTGACTGAGTCACAGAAAACTCTTGAATGAGAAATTTTCTTGGAAAACTGTTTTCCCAACAGCATTTCCTCTCCTCCTAGTGAGAAGAAGGAGGAATACTGCCCAACTGGACAACCCAAGGTGCCAGGAGGCCAGCAGTTTGCTGACCACATGCAAAGGAATACTTGGACTACCTGACCATTGTTTTGTGGGTGTGACCTCTGCACCAAGATGACATGAATTCTGCCCTAAGCATTTGCCTCGTCTCCTCCCAAACATTTTCTAGTCACGAATCTGGCAGGAAAGTGACTCTCAGGTATGTTCATACAAGGTGCCTCCCCCTAACCACTGGTGGGGTGGCCTGCAGCATAGAGCATCTGTCATGCATAATGGCTCCACTCCTCACTCAGGAGAGGTACCGGCTTCAGGCCTGGTAAGGCCCTTGGGTCACATTTACCTCTGCACCCACCTCAGGTAGCCTGGCAAATGGGCCCCCACCAAGAGTTGGAGATAGATTCCAACTGTTCCCAGGGCTCTCCAGGCAGCAGAGAAGAGAAAGAAAGTCTTGCATTATGAAGCCATGTCTTTTACTGCCTCTCTGTGGAGTGGGGGTCATTGACTGCCAACAACTTGAAGACAGCTAGACACACCTTATGCATCATAGCCCCCAAGGTCCCCGGACAAAGCCAGGACACAGCAGGTGCCCAAGACATGTCACTGGTGAACTGATCACACACAGACCCATTACCCTCTGAGTTTTGGGTTCTCTTGGCCCCTTCCCACAAGGCAACCATTATCTCTGACAGTGGAGTGGAGGGTGGGCCGGCTCCAGTTGGAACTTTGGACAGAGCAAAAGTGGTACCTGTTCGTCTCCCATCCCACCCCTTCCTCACCCCTGATGCCAGGGGCATCCTGGTGAGAAAATGGCTAGGCAACTTGGCCAGGGTACCAGGTCAGCTTTCCCCAGAAGGTCTTATGTGGTGCAAAGCGCCCTTTTGCATGACCCAGCTGTGACTCAGAAGGAAGGAGGAAGCCTGCGCTGCTGTGGGACAGCAGTGTAAGGAGGCAGGGCGGGAGTGCCCAGGGTGGCAGCTGCTGCTTTGGCTCTCCTCAGCCCCGTCCCTCCCACCCGAACATGGCTGCCCACTGGCTCCTTGTCCCCTTCTTCCCTTCTCTCCTAAGCAGCGGATAGAGTAAGAAAAGCTCAGGCATTGGAGCAGCGTGCTCAAGGCAAGTCACCAGGACTCCTGTGGTAAAATGTGGAAAGGGAGAAGTAGTCTTCACAGCTCCAGTGCAGATCCGGCATCACACTTATAAAGCACCCAGCAGAAGACCCAGCACACGGTAGGGCTGGAACCTAGAAGGTGTTTTTTCTCCCCTCTGTCTGTCACACTTGGATCCGTCAACACTACTCCCCACCCCTGTGTCCCCTCACTCCCCCCATTTCCGCCAACTTCCCATAAATTATGGGTGGGTTGCTGACGGGCAAATCAGGTACTGGCGGCCTACCCATTCCCAAGTCCAGGAGAGAAGAGGAGTAGGCAACTGTGACCCTGAAAAACCACCCCACCTTGTGACTAACTAAATTAATGGCTGTTGCTTTGTATCAATGACTCAAAGACTGCAGATTTCCTCAATAAAAGAAGGTAGGGATTTCCCACACACAACTAAGGCATGGTTTCCCATTCCTCTTGTTGAATTTTTTTTTTTTTTTTTACCAAGAGTCCTTTTATGATAACAGATATGATCACTTAAGGGGTGGGTCTCTTAACATCTTTCGAGGGCCATATACACCTGTTACCTCATTAAGCCTCATCCAATAAGGAAAGATGTGAAGCAGGTGAGATAAAACAAACGCGCAAACAAAAATCAGACATACTGAGGTCATCTCATTTTGGCTGGAGGTCACATGGTAAGCTAGTGAAGACACTTGATCCCAGCACTCCTTACAGCTGCCCACCAGCTTCAGCCAGAGTCACCCAACTCACATAGATGCCTGACTGGATGGCGGGCTCCGCCCCTGTGCATTCGATGGTCACCTCTGGCTTGCACCCCAGCAGACCTTCCACTTTACTGGCGACTTCCTTAGGGCTCTCCTTGGAGATCTGGAGGATGATATCAGCCCCAACTTCCTTGGCTTTAGACAACCGAGAGGCAGACAGGTCTAAAGTGGAACAAAAGTTTCTTTCAAACTGAGAACTGGACGGTGGATTAGGGAGGAAAAGGTGGAGGTGCAGGTCTGAATGGTAGTCAAGCTCCGGTGTAGTGGGTGGTGCCGACGAGCCCAACACACGTACGCTCTAACCTTCCCACGCTCCCACGCACACCACACGGCTGCACGCACACACGCTCTCCCTCCCCCCGTCTCTCAGATCACTTCTCAAACATCCACACTGTTCTACACCCCCGCACACCCCTATACACACCACACAGCGGCACACGCGCTCTCCCTGAGAGGTAACCGCCCCTCATACATACACTCTCGGACACTGTCTACACACACTCTGATACCTTCTTTGCACACTCACTCGCCTATATCCCTACTCCCCTTTACACGCACTCCACACACTTACCCACACTCTCACAGATACCTTTACACACACACACACACCCTTCTGAACCCTGTATGCTTCCACACATACTACACTGACCCACACATGCTGTAGCAGATAAGCTCTCCTCACACATACACACATTTCCCACCCATACCACACACCCCACACATAAACACCCTCTTACATACATCCCACTAACTCCACATCACACACACACACAAGCACACCTTCTTTGCCTCCTGGGTTTGGTCAAATGGACCAAGGGCTAAGCTTCTTCTTAGAACCAAGTGAGCAGTAGGGACATCTGAGGTCCACACATAAAGAGCCAGGTCCTCCTCTTCATTGCATCTACCCTCTCCCAGAAGCTTCAAAAGAGTCTTCTCCTGACCTCTGAGTTGGTCATCCCCTGGGTGGGCTTTTCAACCCTGGAACCAGGGGAAAAGAGGAGGAGCCCCTCTACAGACCTAGCACCCCAGGAAGAGAATAGCTCTCATGCCCTTGCCCCAAACTACAAGCGAGCTGTTTCCTCTTTAAGGAGACTTTTTTCAATTTACTATTTATTTTGAGAGAGAAAGAGCACAAGCAAGGGGAGCTACAGAGGGAGAGGGAGAAGACTCCCCGCTGATCAGGGAGCCTGATATGGGGCTCAATCCCAGGAGCCTGAGGAGAGATCATGATCTGAGCTGAAGGCAGATGCTTAACTGACTGAGCCACTCAGGTGCCCCCCCTCTCCAAGGAGATTTAAAAAGAAAACCTTCTTACCAGTAACCAGCACTTGAGCTGCACCCATGGCCTTGGCCACGATCAGAGTGACGAGTCCAATCGGCCCTAAATAAAGCAGGAAATGGGAGATATTTGTGAAGTATTAAACATCAGCTCTCCCCCTCATCCAGGCCACAGACGGGAACCATATCTTGTGTGAGCCTCTAGCATCTATCCCAGTGCCTGACACATGGTGAGACCTTAACAACTGCTTGAATGCATAAGTAAATGAACGTATGAAGAACTGTTCTCCACATGAAATTTTGCTTCTAGTGCTGAGTTCTATTTCATTCTCTCGGACCTCAGAGCTAGAAATTTGCCATTTATTCTTGGACACTGCTTGGGGATAATGTCAAAGAACCAGAGGGCTCAAGGAAACATGTATTTGTTAAGAGAATAAGATGTCTCAGAAGGTCTGGATACATTGTCCTGTTCTCTCTTTGACTCCTACCTTCTTACTACCCATCACATCTCCCCAAGGAGAGACACATCTTTCACATGTGCCCTCTGAGGACTCCCTTGGAGGGTGTTATGAAGTGAACTGGCTCCCTGGGTTGACCCAGATGCTCAGGCAGCTCTGAGTTGTTCAGGTGCCTAAAAATCAGCCCGGAGACCACCTGCTTCCCACAGTATCTGCATGCTAGATGACACGGTTTTAATACAAAAAAACCAGACCCACAAAATGAAGCTATGCATATTATCTTTGAGGCTTAGCTTTTTGACAGTGCTTTGAAAATAATTTTGTGAGTTCTGCCAAAAATCAAAACACTGGAACATACTTGAAATGACCCACAAAGAGGTGATTAGCTAAACAAACTACAGTGGGATACTACACAGCTCTTAAAAATTATGTCATAACTCTTCTATCTAGTGTCATGGAAAGATGCTCATAACATATTGATGTTTTTTCTTTAAAAGTAAAATAAAGTGTGCTTAGAGTGATCTCATTTTTAAAGACCTGAAAGATTCTACATCAACATATTTACAGCGGTGCTCTCAGGCTGACAGGCGACGGGGCTATGGGTGAATTTCTCTGCATGTATGTACACGTGTGGGATGTGTGACTTCTTTTTCCATGTCAAAAAGGTATTACTTATGCAGATTTAAAGTAGATATGTCACTTGAACACTCTGCTGTTAGCTCATTGAGGCAGGTCTGTTCTATACCCATCACCTCTCTTAGAAAGCCCTGAAGTCATTTATTTGGCCCTGTCAAATTAGTCCTGAAAATGTATGAGGACTAACTCAAAACGGATTAAAGACTTGAACATCAAGACCTAAAACCATAAAACTCCTAGAAGAAAACATAGGCCATAAGCTCCTTAACATCAGACTCGACATGATTTTTGGATTTGACCCCAAAGGCAAATGCTTTCTAATAAAAGCAGAAATAAACATGTGGGACCACATCAAACTAAAAAGCTTCTGCACAGCCAAGAAAACCATCAACAAAATGAAAAAGTCAATCTACCAAATGAGAAAAAATATTTGCAAATCATATCTAATTAATATCCAAAAAATACATAAAGAACTCATAAACTCAATAGCAAAAAACCAAGCAATCTAATTTTAAAAAGGGCCAAGGATCTATAGACATTTTCTTTTTTTCTTTTTTTTTTAATCTCTACACCCAGTGTGCATGCTGTACTGACTAAGTCAGCCAGGCACCCCTAAGTAGACATTTCCCCAAAGAAGACATACAGATGGCCAACAGGTACGTGGAAAGGTGCTCAACATCACTCGTCATCAGGGAAATACAAATCAAAACCACAGTGAGATACCACCTCACACCTGTCAGAATGACTACTATTAAAAAGACATGAAATAACAGTGTGGCTGAGGATGTGGAGAAAAGGGAATCCTCATGCACTGTTGGTAGGAACGTAAATTGCCAACTACTGTGGAAAACAATATGGAGATTTCTCACAAAATTAAAAATAGAACTACCATATGATCCAATAATTCCACTTCTGAGTATATTTGAAGAAAATGAAAGACACTACCTCAAAAAGATATATGCACCCCCATGTTCACTGCATCATTACTTACAATAGCCAAGATATGGAAACAACCTAAGTGTCCATCCGTGGATGAAGAGACAAAGAAAATGTGGTATATACATACACAGTGGAAAAGTATTCAGCTATAAAAGGAAATCTTGCCATTTGTGACATGGATGGACTTTGAGGGCATTATGCTAAGTGCAGTAAATGAGGCAGACAAAGACAAATACTGTATGATCTCACTTACGTGTGGAATTTAAACAAACAAAATGAAACAACAAAGCTCACAGATACAGAGTTCAGATTGGTGGCAGGGGGGTTGGGTGGGGTGGGTGAGAGGTGAGTGAAATACAGGGAAGAGGGTCGAAAGGTACAAACTTCAGTTACAAATAAATAAATCACGAGCATATAATATACAGTGTGGTGATTATAATTAATAATACCATATTGCATATTTGACAGTTGCTAAGAGAGTAGATCTTAAAAAGTTCTCACTGCAAGGAAAAAAAACTTTGTATCTATGTATAGTGACAGATGTTAATTAGACTTCCTGTGGTGATCCGTTTGCAAACTATACAAATATCAAATCGTTACATTGTACATTTGAAACTAATGTCATGCTCTATGTCAATTATATGGAAAAAAAGGCGTATGAGAACACCAGACCACACCCACAAGGAGCATGAGCATGCAGTCCGTGTCACTAGCATTAGACACCTAGAATGGCTCAGTCTGAGGCTGCTCGGGTTTGTTCGCGTGGCTGGAAGCAAGGGAGGAAAGGAGGCAGCCAGCTGCGACTCCAACATGCAGAGTGCTGGCTCACGGTGGACTGGACTCCATTCCTTCCACTGGCCATGAGCAGGCCCCACCTCATTCCTGGATGGACCAGGAGGCCACTTCTCTGGCATGATTTGAAAGTCCCAAAAGTTGCCCTTCCCTTTACTACCAGAAGTATGTCCCTCGTTTCCTGTCAAGTTAAAAAATAATTCCAAATTGCATTCTTTCAATGAACAAAAGGGTTATGTGGCCTAGGAAATAACCTGAGCTACTATTATGTCTGCAGACAGGTTATTTAGCAAAGTGCTGGCCCTGAGGGAAGGGGACACTGTGATCCTCGCCCACCCAGAAAGATTCTAGGACCAATTTCAGCCATTGGAGGGAGAATGAGATGGGCAGAGGGATCTCCGCATTCCCTTTTAATGGACTCATAACCAGGATGTCATCTGTTTCTTACCAGCTCCACACACGAAGACCTTGTTCCCCAGGGTGATTCCAGCTCGCCGGCAGGCATGGATCCCCACAGACAGTGGTTCGATCAGGGCCCCTTCTTCAAAGGTGACATTGTCAGGAAGCCTGGGGTGTCATTCAACACACTCAGTTAGTCCCTCTGGGTTAGTAATAAAAAGGGCTAATATTTATTGAGCATTTATTTATGTGCTAAGCAATTTACATCTATTCATTCACATAAATCCTTGGAAGAGTTCTGGGGTAGGTACTAATATTTTACAGACAAGGAAACAAAGCTTTAGAGAATTAAATGACTTGCTCCAAAGGTTCAAAACTAGTGAGAGGCTCAAAGGGTTTGAAATGGAAACCAGATAATGCCTGATTCCAGAGCCCAGGCCACACTGCCCTGCTCTGAAAATGGTTTTCTTTGGACAAATCACTTTGGTGAATGTGAACACATTATGTTTTCTTTAACATGTTATCCAAGACAAGGTATGGTGTGGCTGTCATTAATAACTGAGAAGTTTCATCTAACAAGAGGTTAATATAACCACATGCCAGGATCTCATCTGCTTCTCAAACTTACGTACAGCCTTTCCAGTTTCACCTCAGCAAACAATACCAACTATCAGCTGCTTTGCAAAACATTGATTTAGAAGATGGTGTCACTCTGTTGTCTCCCGTGCGGTATGTTCAAGAAGAACCATATCTGATGGGAGCAGCTGCCTGGCTGTCCCTGGACCAGTCATGATGGGAAAAGGGCTGATTACATGCTGTGTCACCTTCACCACTGGGTTCTTGGTTTTCACTGAGTCTACTTGACCCTACTACCCACCTCACTGATGATGACAGCAAACATTTGCATAAGGCTTTACAGATTAGAGGGCTTTCTCATCCATTATCTCATTTGATCCTCACTACAACCTTGTCAGGCAAGAACGGCAGGCTTTATTTTTACCTTTATTCTAAAGAAGAGGAAATTGAAGCCCAATGACATTCAGAGTTGTGCCCAAGGTTACAAGGCTAATGAATGGAAAAGCAAGACTTGAAGCCAGGTCTCCTTCATGCACATCCCGCCTGCCTTGTATTAGCTGCCTCATGGTACAAGTGGCTCTGTGGATAATATCTCATTTCTGCTTGGTTGGTCCTCGCTGTCCAGTATTTTTATTCAGTGCCCCAAACCTCCACATGCTAGAACATAAAATTCCTCACGTTCCAAAAAGAAAGGTGGCAGCCAAACCAAGTGCTCATTCCCATGATGTGTCACCAAATAAGGAGGCCAGAAGTCGGCCTGCCCGCTGTCCCACCTTGTCCCCCTGCCCCTCTGCTTTTCTCCCACAATCCCCCCACTTCAGTCCTCTCCTGCTCGGATTGCTGCCATCACCCCTTCTACCCTATCGATTCTATAAAAGGGACAAAAGTTTGAAAGGAAATAATGAAGGCTCCCAAACTCTCTCAAGGAACCCCCAACCACACTCTGTCAGACACGCCTGCCCCTTTACATCTGGGATTCCCCCAAAGCTTGTATGGGCACTGAGCGGAGGGTAGCCTTTGGTCGGGACTGGCACACTCCTTTCCCCTTCGCTCTGCTTTCCCCTTGGCAGGAGAATACCCAGGAAACATGGGATTGGGGGTGGCGATGATGGAAGATTGTGACGGAGAGATTATTCTGACGTGGCAGAAGCACTGGGCAGAGTCCTAGGCCCACTGCCTTTGCCATTGACCTTTGGAGAATCACTGGGTCCCCCTTCCCTGACTTTGTTCAGTGGGGATTGACAGAGACGGAGGATGACAGCACCCTAAGTTTCTTCCCATCTCTAAGCAATCATGACTTCATAAACAACAGAGAATAAGACAACTTGGTGGTTTTCACGGTAGGGTTGAGGGAATAGCAAAAGGTTAGAGGATGATCAAGAAGCCAAGGGGGAAGCAGGAAGATAAAAAGAAAGAAAATCAGTTGGGTAGGAAAATAAAGAGGCTGTGGCAGTACAGGAATCCGCACAAAGAAGCCAGAGAGGCGGGCGTGGGTCCAGGGCTGGTGTGCGGATCTGAGCAGAACGCGCCCTGGGAGGAAAGGAAAGGGGGGAGGTTGCATGGCCCCTCCTCAGCCCTCCCATTAACATCGCCAACAGAACACACCCTCCCCGACCATGCCCTACAAACCCCATCCCCCCCATCCCCAGTGTGAGTCTTCCTCTTAGACCTAAACTCTACCTATCCCCCAGACACAAGGCCACGCCTATGACACAGCATGGTCCCATTTACTGAGCACCTACTATGTGCCAGACCTCATGTTGAATACTTGATACGCTTTTCTCATTAAATCCTGTCGATAATTCTATGCATTTCATCATATCGGTGCTATTATCATCTTCATTTCCCAGGCAATGACGTTGAGGTTACAAAGTTTAACTCGCTGAAGGTCACACAGTTGGTAAAGGGCAGAGACCAGTGGTTAGTCTTAAACTTCACCATTTTGCTTTTCTACCTTTCATGAAAACCTTGTTTGGTGCCTCGACTTGGAAAGGGCCCAAAGTGGGCTGGTTCAGAAACCACTTGCTGAAAAGTGGACTCTGCCCACGTAACCTGCTTTCTTCTAGAGCAGTTAGGTGTTGACTTAAACTCATCACGAGGTCTAGCCTGTGACTCCTCTCAAGGCTTCCAGTGGGCACTAGAAAACTCAGATCTGTCAGACTGCCCCTGTGACTGGCACCCGGTCTCCTTCAGGTAAGCCCTATCCTGGCCAACAGAGCCACAGCTGGGGCCAGGCTGAGATGGAGGAAAACACACCTGTCAGAAGGTTGGGAGGAAAGTGGTGCAGTAGCACCCACAGCCCCATGGAATGGGACCCATGCAGAAGGGGCAACACTTTGCTTCTGCCAGATACAAGTTCTCACCCCAAAACCAATTCAAGAGTTGGGATAGGGTAGTGAGCACTGGGCAGGAATTTAAGACTCATGGCTGCCCCAGCTTGACTCCTGGCTCTGCTGTGTGCCCAGTTAGCCTCCTCCGTCTGGGCTCTGCACCCCAGCAAAAAACTGTCACACTGTTGCCCACCTCACCGCTGTTCTTACGAAGGTTAAGTCAGATAAAGCCTGCAAAGCACTGATGAGCACAAGGCCAGGCACAGAGTACTAACAACTGTGACTCCACAGGCATTGCCTGATTGGGTCTCCAGGTGACTAAATGAACCCGAAGCAGCAGAAGGTGATGTCATTTCCCCAAAGTCACTCACTAGGAGGGCGTGGATCCAGGGTCCCAAAGCTCACGCGCTGGCTCCAGGCCATGCTTCCTCAATAAACCCCAGTGGCTGCCGTTACTGGGGTTGGGATCAGGGTCACTGCTGTAGTAAGTTCTCTTTCCTGGGAGCTGCCTTGGAAACCAGTAATGGAGGATGAACCACAGCAAGTTATCTGCAGGATGGCTGGAGGGGGCATGAGTTAGGCAACAATTTTCTATTGTTGCCCGAGGTGAGGGAGCTTCAACTCAGACACTAAACCAAGTACTGTCAGTCTCAGCCCTAGGCAAGCTACCTTCCCTCAGTGCCACCAACAAGGGCCTGTCCAGCGGATACTTCGTGTCTGGAATTACGAGCTCAAAAGAACAAAGAAGCCACACAGGAAACTAGAAGAAAGAACCCCAACTAAACAGAGGGTGGAGAGGTCCCAGGTGGCCCGGCCGGGCCTTGGGCACTAACTTGTAGCAGAAGTCAGCGTTGTGCTTATAAAAGCGGCAGAGGTTCCCGTCATCAGGGGGCGTGGCACAGAAGAAGATGGATGGCGACAGATTGTATCGGCCAATCTTGCAGAATTCATCCATTTCTCGCAGAGCGCCAGGCTCGATGGCAACACGATCCCCTGGAGACGAAAACGCGAGCAGGGGCAGAACTTCTGTGAAGGGGCACGTTCTCCTGGGCAGGTGCCAGCGGGGGACTCGGGCCCAAGGAGCCACCCCCCTCCCTGGGACCCAGAGCACCTAGACAAGCCCAACCCGTTAGAGCTGCCACAGAAAACTCGGGATGCAGCACAGACTCACACTCTGGGAGACAGGGACCAGCATACTTCTCCACAGACGGGTTGCCTGCCCTTTCACCTTCTCGTGGAATAAGCCAACCCCCCCCCCCACCCCGGCCTCAGCTCCACAACCACTTTCCAGCTTGGGAAACAGAGAACCAGCGCCCTCTCTAAGGCAAGCCAAGACCCATCTCAAGCTGCTGTGTGGGGTTCACAGAATTTTTTCCTTCACCTGCTTTGAAAATATGGGGCAAGGCCTTTACAAATACAAGAGCCACAATTATGGCACATCTTATGTTCAGTCTGGTTGTATTTAGACAATAACTAGGAGTTAACGGACTCCTGGGTTAGCATACTGGCTCGGGCAAATGACCCACGGAGGTCTGAGACTCCAGTGGAGCGGAGAACAACATTCAGGCTTGTGAATTGGTGGACTTCTCCTCTGCCTCACTGTGCACTGCTTAGAAACCCAGCCTTCAAATTGCTCTTCTATCTTTTCATTACGGAAATTTTCAAACATGTATTAAAGTTGAAAGAACTGCACAGCAAACACCCAGATATCCTCCGCTTTGACTATTCAGTTAACATGGAGCTATTTGCTTCATCACATATCCACCCATCCACCCCATCTATCCAACTCTCTTCTGCCCATTGCCCCATCTTCTTTCCTGATGCATTTCCAAGTAGGATGTAGCCATGGG
Source organism: Ailuropoda melanoleuca (assembly GCF_002007445.2). Lineage (NCBI taxonomy): Eukaryota > Metazoa > Chordata > Mammalia > Carnivora > Ursidae > Ailuropoda > Ailuropoda melanoleuca. Next base: position 60,453,014 of record NC_048222.1, read on the forward strand.
TATACTCTATGCTTAAATACTTCAGCCTGCATATCATTAACCAGAGTTCAGTACTTGTCTCTGGTTCTTTTTTAAGGGAAAATTTAGGTATTGATAGAATGCACAATCTTACATGGATCACCGGATGAATTCTGATAAACACACTCACCTGTGTAATATATACCCCTGTCATGATACAGAACACTACTGCTCCCTTGGAAATTCCTTCCTTTGTGTCCCTTCCCAGTCAGTCCTCACCCCACCCCCGGAGGAGTGTACGAGTGGAGCTGGGAGGACGCGCATCACCCGCAGGAGGTTTGCCCTTTAGTAAACAGACAGGTGTTAAGTTATTTTTATGCCTTTTTGTGTTAAAAGTACCTACAGAGGAGTTCAGAGCGCTGGTATGCAGTTAGTGCTCGTTAACAGTAGTGGTGGCAGTGACGGTAGTAGCAGTAGCGATGTAAGTGGTATCAACTATTTTTATTGTATTTAGCATTATTATAACTATCCGAGCTGGTATTATTGTAAGGAAATTCACACTGTAAGATGGATAGCCAGATTGTACATAAGTTAGGAATTCTTCCATGCCTTAGATTTATCGATTCTTTAAGATTTATGTTAAAATTTTAGGAACACACATCAAGAACTACTCAGTGAGTGCTTTTCTTCTTTCTAGACTAGCTGATTAGACCTTTTAGTCCAAATCAGCATGGGAAACACTTCAATAACAATTTTGTGTTCTAGGGGCGCCTGGGTGGCTCAACCGTTAAGCGTCTGCCTTCAGCTCAGGTCATGATCCCAGAGTCCTGGGATTGAGCCCCGCATCAGGCTCCCTGCCCCTCTGCCTGCTGCTTCACCTGCTTGTGCTCTCTCTCTCTCTCTCTCTCTCTCTGACAAATAAATAATAACATCTTTAAAAAAAGGATCCACAGAAATCCTTGCAACCCCAAAATGTGTTGCTCCAACCTGTATGCGTCCCTCTCTACTTTCTCTGCAGCCCTTGCTCCAAATTCCCACTCTACCACTGACAGTGACTTCAAGCTAGCATTCAAGATCCTTATCATCAGCTGGAGTACTGTATGCCTCAGCCTGTCTTCTAATGATTACATTACAATAATATAATAATAACTCACAGTTGTATAGTGCTTTTTAAAGAGGGACTTTAATATAGATTATGCACGTTTAACATCTCCACTAACTCCCCAACAAAGAACCTTTACTCTGAACAGCATAGAACTATTAGCACCCCAGATATGTTACACTTGCCTCTGTTATTTTATTACTTTGTTTCTCTTAACCAGAATATTAGCTTCTGACCTCTTCACTAACTCAAATACAAAACCATTCTCAGGTCCCTAGCTGCCGGACAACCCAGTCATTCTGAGCACTTGCTTCAGAGTCAGAAGGACCAAGGCCAGTACCCCAGCTTGAGATTCGCTAGTGTGTGGCTCTGGGCAATCACCATCCTTCGCTTTCTTCATTGGTAAAGGAAGAAAATAATGCCTGCCTCAGAGCTGTCTCAACAATGAAATACATAATTATACCTGTAAATATTTAACATGGAGACTAATAAATAGTAAATCAATGAATATTATAATGCTGCCTTCTTCTTCCTGTAATAATTATTGTTAAATGTCCAGCTCAAAGACTCATCTCCTCCATGAACCTTCTTTAAACACCTCTGCCCACAACAAATGCCTCTCCTTGAACTGCTAGAGTGTATTCTTTTTCACACCTGATGGCACGCTATGGTCTTATTCTCTAATTACTGGTATTTATGTATGTCCTGATGTCTGTTCTCCCCAACTAGATCAAAGTATCCAGGGACTGGATCTTCTCAATTCCCAGTATCCCTCAAAACACCTGGCACAAGGTTAGACCCATTTTAGATGCTGACTAAGCACTTACTATAACTTAAATTTAAAGAACCCCACTTTGTTATGACTAATACAAAGAGATCTCGTCCTACAGGTAAAAGAATCAATCAGTGGCTGTTGGAAACTATGGATCTTCCTCTTTGGGATAACACCACAAAATCTCAGGGGCTGCGTCAACTTCTGTACAGGATGAAAGGAGGGCCTGACGATGTTCCTAAATGAAACACAAGTCCAGTTTCTTCAGGGCTGGATAGTTCCTCTCCGTGGAGCTGTGCTCAGAGAGCCTTATAACTGACACAGAATGGCATCTCCTGCCAACCTTCTCCCTGTCTCGAATAATCTGACGTCCTCTCCAGGCTGTACAGTGGCCTCATCAGCAAAGGAAGGATAAAGTCAATAGCTGGCCGTGTCACACAGCTGGGATTTAATTCACTGTGTTGGGGAACATCACAGGCTGCCACAGTTGAGAATTCCTCCCTCCAAGAGCACAAAGTAAGCACATCTAGAAAAATATTGGTGGTTTTCCAGTCATCCAATAAGATCAAAGACGATATCCAAGACCCTGTTGCTCAGCACATGGTGGCAGTTTGTGGTTCCTATGCCTGGACCACTTCCCCTACCCTTTACCAGGCTTATTCCTTCACTGCCTTCAGATGTTGGATTAATTGTTCCTCCCTCCGAGGGGCCAGGGATCTGGTTAGAACACACAGATCACCTCGCTATTCTTCCCTGTTGCCTCAACACGATGGTAATTATGTAACTGTATGTGTGTTCCAGACCTGTCTTCCTCTGTGGGAGGTTAAGATCCATGTGCGTAGAAACAGAGACCGCCTTGTTCACTACTGTAACCCCCGGGTTTAACAGAGGACCCGGCCCCAAGAAAGGAACACAAATATTCATTTATGTTGAGGAATAAATAAATCGGTTAGTTGAAGGGTTTTGCTGACCTGCTTTTAGGTGCTTTACCAGTGATCCCACTTTTACAACTGTCCCTGAGGCTTCATGCCCCAGCACCATTGGCTTTTCCACAACAAAATCCCCAATTCGACCATGCTGCCAGTAGTGGACATCTGAGCCGCAGATTCCAACGGAATGCATCTTCAGCAGCACTTCTGAGAAGAGGAAGGAGAAAACAAGTGAGGGAAGGAATGACCCCTCTATAGTCTGAGGCACCACCACGCCTTCCCTCTGGACAGGAAGAGGGCTTGGTGTCAAAGGCCGGGTACAATATTTAGACCACAGAGGAAAACAAGCTAAACAGCAACACCAATTAAGGCTTATAAGCCAAGAAAGAGCAAAATAATTCCATTTGAGTGTTAATTCCATGTGTCAACTCAGCTAGGCTATGGTGCTTAGTTGTTTGGTCAAACAGTACTCGTTGGGGCGCCCGGGTGGCTCAGTCGGTTAAGCACCTGCCTTCGGCTCAGGTCATGATCCCAGGGTCCTGGGATCGAACCCTGCATTGGGTTCCCTGCTCAGGGAAGAGCCTGCTTCTCCCTCTCCCTCTGCCCCTCCCCCTATTCGTGTTCTCTCTCAATAAATAAATAAAAATCTTTCAAGGGGTGCCTCGGTGGCTCAGTCATTGAATGTCTGCCTTAGGCTCAGGTCATGATCCCAGGGTCCTGGGATCAAGCCCTGCGTCGGACTCCCTGCTCAGCAGGAAGCCTGCTTCTCCCTCTCCCACTCCCCCTGCTTGTGTTCCCTCTCTCGCTGTGTTTCTCTCTGTCAAATAAATAAAAAAATTTAAATAAATAAATAAAAATCTTCCGAAAAACAAAACAAAAAACCAAAGAAAAAGAGTAGTTGTTGCTGTGAGGGTATTTTTTTAGATGTAATTAACATTTAAATCAGTAGACCCTGAGTAAAGCAGATTACTCTGCCTAATGTGGGTGGGCCCCATCCAATCAGTTGAAGCCCTAGGAGAAAAGACCAAGGTTTCCTGAAGAGGGAATCCTCTAAGACTGAAACATCAACTTTTACCTGAATTTCCAGCTTGCTGGTTGGCCCTACAAATTTCAGACTTGCCAGTCCTCACAATCACATGAGCCAATTCCTTAAAATAAATCTCCCCTAGCCCTCTCTCTATAGACATATATAATAAACCTATATATAATCTATATAATAAATCTCTTTCTCCCCTCTTTCTCAGTTCCATCTCTCTGGAGAACCCTAATATACTGCATATGCAAGATATTATTAATAGGAAAAAATGTATCAACCATCTAAGGGGAAAACTGTTTCCTAGGAGATAACTGATCCCACATAATTACTATGCTATGCCTGATTCTTATCTATCATGAGAGAAAGCCTGGCAAAATCTAGGCTTGGCAACACTTTGTGAGCTATGTGCGTTCTTCATGCCTGTTGTTTTATTTAAAAGTGCAGCTTTAATTTAAACCATCCAAAGGTTTCAAAGGGTATTTCCCCTTCACAGGTTTGAATCAGTGAGATCTGTTGGTATTGTTGTTGTCAGTTTTCCAAGTTAAAAATAATGATGCTACTGAACCCCTTTGCTGAAGTAAGTGCTAAAGGATGACTGGCCTAGTCTGACTAAGGTAACCACGTTGCAAGTATCTCCCTGAGAAAAAGCTCTGCCTTAGAAAGACAAAGAGAACTAAAGCTATGCATTCAAATGCCTTACACCCTGCCCTTGCCACAAATCACCAGCCATCCACCCCAGGTGTGGCTCTGTGGAACCTTCTCTGTCCTTGGCCTTGGTGACAGAGTAAGAAATGGCAGGGTGAAGACTGAGATCAAGGCAGAGGAAATTATCTGAGTTTCCTCTCTGAAAGTTACCACTTTGTAATAAAAGAGTAAATGTGACTTGCTAGGATGCTAGCTGAAATACACCATCGTTTCCCCTTCCAAGTCAAGGGCAGCAAGAGACAAGAAAGCAAGAGCAGAAACAATACCAACTTTCTAGGACACAGTGAGGGGCCTCTTTCACGTTTCTGAACATGATATCTTGGTGAAAACGCTCAAGCCCTAAATATACATTACGTGCTGAACGCTGATAGAAACAGCTATTATCTGTGTGCTTATCGCTATAAATCAATAAGCCAGCTGACCTTTGAGTAGCAAAGCTCTGGAGGCCTCAGGAAAGTTGCCTCCTATCCGATGTTCGCACAGAAGCTACAGTTCTGGGGTGAGGTGGGGAAGCACATCTCCAACTCACCAAGGTTGGAGAGGAGACCCAAGCGGCTGGGTATAGGATGAGTTTTCTAGAGACACTCTTCCCCTTGCTCTCAGCCTCACTTCGGAGTCCTGCAGATTATGAAGTGGGAGGGATTGGAAAACTGTCAGCAGGTATCTGCCCCAGCCAACAGGGGGCGTGACTTCCCCAGGTACAGACACCACTCCAGGAAATGTGCTTCCAGCTGGGCCTTACCAGCTCTCCTAGTGAGAGGCCAGAGGACTGGAACAAAGGTGGCAGGAAGCCCACCCCAGAGCACCTACCCACTGTCTATGCCTGGTTGATCAGGACCTTGGACAGAAGGTCCTAGTCCCATCCCCACTGGACAGAAGGTCCTAGTCCTCCTATAGTGACGCTCTCTTCCTAATTAAGAGATCAAGCTCTGTAGACTCACTCATTTTCAAAGCTTGGGTTAGGGTTAGGATGGGATTTGGCCACCTGAATAGCAGCTTATAGTAGATAGAGTAACCCAACTCTAGGTTAGGTCAAATGAGGAACAACTCTGCCTTTGGTCCAGAAAGATATTTTATGTCAAAAACTCTGGGACAAGTCAGCAGACTGATATGGTAACTCTTCTGAATTTATCACTATTTTATGTGGCAGTCAGGTTGAATCTATCCAGTTGTGCCGTGGATAACAGACTAGGTTGTCGGCCTAACAAAAAGATAGTTTGTTTTCTTTTTTTTTTAAAGATTTTATTTATTTATTTAAGAGAGAGAGAGAGAGAATGAGCAGGGGAGAGAGGCAAAGGGAGAGGGAGAAGCAGTCTCTCCGCTGAGTGGGGACTCGATCCCAGGACCCTGAGATCATGACCTGAGCCCAAGGCAGATGCTTATTAACTGATTGAACCATCCAGGTGCCCCAAAAAGATAGTTTTTAATTGGAGGCAAAGTCGTAAACAGTAGGAAAATAGAGGTAAGCGAGCAATGCACAGTGTGTCTTCAGGGTAAGTAACAAGAAGCAATAAAATGTAAGTCAAGTATCCCAAGGACCTACCATTTGGGCCTGGTTCAGGGATAGGATAGTTCTCCTAAAGGAAATAAAAACAGAAAAATCATTTAGCATGCATAATAACTTTCCCTTATGAACATTTTCAATTGTTTAGTCGATGTGGAGTTTCATTCAAGTATTTCTTCTTAGAATGAACACAGGCTCAGACCATATCGCAGCTGGGCGGACACCTGGGGGGCCTACTAAATCGTGCTGCCTCTAATTCCTGACCTCACCGCACCCCACCTCCCAGAGCAATTTGCCCTAGACTAATAAAAAATTGTACTAAATGCTCCCCTAGGCAGAAAGGATGTTTGGACTGCCTTCCATATCAGATCCTTCCCTTCTCAAAAACCACATTCTTAAGATACGGATTTGTTTGGTCTGGGAAACTCTCACAGGGAGAAAGGTGGAGGTATCTGGTAGCTGCATGTGAGGGCTTTGACCTTTAGGCAGGTTGGAGAAGGTGCGTGCTGCTGCTCTTCCCTTTACATCAGTACACGGACCAGCGCTCGGCCTTCTCTTCCGAAACCTCCCACGTGCAGTTTTAGAGGCCCTTTGGGAACACGTAGGACCTGCATTTTGGCCACTCTCCAGGTTCAAAAAGCAATCTGAGCTATTCCGGCATTCATAGCTATTATTATTATTATTAACCAACTCTTCTTTCCATTGCCAACTAGCTGGGAAATTCATGGTGACAAGGAGGAAGGACAGTGGGTGGCCAGATCCAAGGGTTCATTTTATGAATTCTTTGAAGAAAGCTAAGAAGAGGAAGGAAGGTGAAATGTTCACTGTACCAGCTATGTACCAGACGATGTTTTGGCTTTACACACATCATGGCACATGGCCCACAGTTTGCAGACGAGAAACCTGAGGCTGGGAAGTGAAATAACTTGGTCAAAGTCCTGCCGCCACAGAGTGGCTAAACCAGGACTAAACCTGATTCCCCAGCCTACCTCACTGCATCCCACTGCACCCCAATGGTGGAATAAGCCTTTTCTCCTTCCAGGGTAATGCAAGGAGCAGGCAGACAGGTGAGGAGAAGGTTGGGGCTGGGGCCCACAAAGAACACTCTGGGAGGGGCACTGCTCCAAGCTCACCTCCTTCAGAAAGCCTCCCCCAGATACTTTAACAGTAAATGACACCCAGGCTATTTTGCGAACAAAATAACCCTGATGCCAACGACCATGGCTTCAGTCTCTTCAGTGACCAGGCACAGTGCCCTGCCTCAAACATGGGGGAGCATACACTTACTACATAACCACTCTTCATAAGAGACACCAAGGAAGGTCTGTGGTTTTCGCTCATCTCAGATTACCGGCCTTTGTGTTGAAGTAGCTTGATGCTAATTTGACCTGCTTGTCCCCAGTGGAACAAAGCCCAAAGTGACAATGCTAATGCTATTAGCTAACACTGACCAACTTTTTTCTACCAGGTCCCGGGCTAAGTGCTGTACGTGCATAGCCTCGGTTCATCTTCACAACAACCCTTTGTGATACCTTCTATTATTATCATCCCATTTTCCATATGATTAAACTGAAGGACTGGGAGATTTAGTCATCTGCCCATGGTAGCACTAAGGTAATCGGTGGGGCAATATCCAAAGCAGCTTGAGGTGGGGAAAAAGGTGCTCAAGGCAGTTTTTCATCTGTTAGTAATTTAGACTGGCTACACCTGAAAGGAAGGAAGGAGGAGTGGAGGGAGGAAATCCATCTAGAAATGGGCAATTCAGGATAGCCGACTGTCACCAAAATCCTTCTCAAAGTTGCTGGTCCCATCTCTGACATTATCCAACACAGGGATTGCTGTATAAAGTTATGTTTCTCTTATACTGGTTGAAATTTTAAACTGCAGGTTAATTGAAACTGAAGACTAAGGCCTTTATTTCAAACATGGAACAGAACCCCATCCTCTCCAGTAAAGGCACTAGTAGGCAACTTCTCAAGCAACAAGAGGTGATTTATTCTTCATTATCCCTGCCTCCAATCAGGCCAGCCCTGAATACCCTACATTTAGGGGTGGAGAGGGGGTAAGAATCAAGCTCAGAGCAACAGCTGGGCACACCAAGTAGGCCCTGGGTCACTGGAGATTACTACTGTAAACATTTGCAGGAGGGGACAGAGCGGACCAACTTCGGCCCCACCCCCCCAAACTGCACTGACTTTCCTAGACACTAGAGGGTGCTGTGCAGATAGCCTGGCTTTTCCTTAGTGGCCTGATCGCACATTATGGAAAACTTAACTACCTCTCCCCGCAAACCAACTTTTTCTTTTCGTTCTCTCTTGCTGACTCTAACCACCCTTACAACTCAGCTCAGCTCCTGACTCCCCTCTCTGCAGGAGACATGCCACAGAAGCACAGGACCGTGTTAAGATCAGCCCTTAAGTTTGTAAATGTTATCCTAAGCATGGCTGTGTTTTAGAAACACAGCTCATGTTTTCGAAAGTTATCACAGCGTGGTTACTAAAAAAAACCAAAACCAAAACAAAACAAAACAAAAAAACCCTTGCTTTTCGTTTGTGGTTTCTTGGAATGACGTTGGCCACAATCCTCTGTTTACTTAATCTCCTTTTCTATTTCAGATTTTGGTGATGATATTCTTTCATTCACCCTATTCCTCATCTACCAGTTTCTTAGCTCCCCTGAGATTCCTGGCTTTCACTTTTATCCCCACAGCCCTTTCATCCCCAAAGTTTTGTTATCAGGCATATTCACGGTTTCCTGAACAGGACTTCTTACCTTCCTGTGAGTGACAGTAACAAAGGGATAAGGGGGAGGGAGGTAACTGTTCTTTCCTGTAGTTATGTCAGTTTTCCAGCCTCTTTCACTTCCAGTCAGAAATACATCATGTACATATCCTCCCCTCCATCCCCTCCAGGTCTCCCCCCATCTCCCCAATCAATCATAGAACTACTTCTGGAAGAACTCTGTGGGAGCATGAAATCATCCCAGGTGCTTCTTGCCTCCTAACTGTTATCTTGGATTTCCTGAATATATTTCATCAAATTAGCCTAAATGTTTAGTTCCTAAATATATCCTCAGGGCTCCCCATCCTCTGCTTCCACCCGCACACCTGAGTTCACACCCTCCGTGCATCTTGCCTGGGTTGAGGTAATGGCCTCGACATGAGGAGAAATCAAGAGAGAATGCCTTTTCCCTCCTGCAGCTGACCTGAGTGGGGCAGGGGTGAAGAACCCACACTCTGGAACTGTGCGTCTGTGTGCAAACCCAGGCCCCCCTCCACCAGCTGCGTGACCTTGGGGCAGTTACGTAAGCTCTTTGTGCCTTCAATTTCCTCCTCCGTATAAGGAGGATAATCATCAGATAGAGTGCCCAACTCAGAGTAAATAAGTTAGCTCTTATTACAAAAGAAATAGAATCAAAGTTCTATTTCCTATCATTAGCTCACAGCATGGTTGAACCAGCTCTGGACAGCCTTGTCCTTTTCCTTTTGAAAAGGGTACTTTTAAAAATTGTTTTGGGGACAAGTTATTTCACTTGTTGTCATGTCAATGTTAAGAAAACTGGACTGTTCCTTAAAAGGCTGGAATTTGGGAGAAAGGAAAATAGGATTCTGGCAGTGTTTTAAGCCTGATTCTACTGGTTGTGGAAAAGTGTATAAAGCCAAGCTCCCTGCCTTGGAGTGAGGGCTTGGAGGCCGGCCTCACCNCCCCGGGGGGGGGGGGGCAAGCCCACCTTCACCACCTCCTCCCATTTGCCAGGTCTCCTGACAACCTGTTGGCTGGCTGCCTTGCACTCTTGAGAGCAGAGCAAGCCACCTTATTTTGCTTCCCTTCCTCCTCACTTTTCTTCCTCCCTGGAGCGTGTTTGGAGTGTGGGAGGAAAATCCAAAGGTTTCCTAATTGGCCATTTGGTCATAAAAGTCTTTGTTCTAGCCGCATTCGCTGGCAAACTTGGGGTCAAAGTAGAAGGGTCGAACACTCTCCCAAAGTCTACTGAGCCACTCTCCAGGCCCATGCTATCCGCGCTCCAACCAGCCTTCTTCTGCTACCAAGCTTTCTAAAATACAAGTCCATTTAAAGTGCCCAGTCGCCCTGTAAAATCCTAACCCCTCCACAGTGCAGCCACCAGGCTCTCTGCAAGCCACCTGCAATTCCCGGCACATCCCTGCACTCACTCACTCACCTCCTGGGACCACTTCCCCACCCTTCAAGATTCCCCATGAGGGGGAAGTGAGGGGAAGGGAGACATCTGGGGTGACTTCCTAATTCTTTCAGGAACTCAGGGAGATGGAGGTTTGGATGTGTTGGAATTGCAGTGTCTGGGGACATGGGCTGTCAAATAGATGGTTGTACTCCCGGGACTGGCACTCCGTCCGACATGGGTCAGGGACAGACACTCAGACACTTGAGACATAAGCACAGATTGAAACAATCACCTCCTATGAAAAGACTTCCTTGTCCACATGGGGCTGGGAAGGTGGCCCCTTCCTCTCCTTTGAGCTTCCCCAGCACCTAGGACTGGATCCATACAGGATGGTTAAAGGACTATTTCATTCTCAGCTGTGATAAATAAGTAAATTTTAAAAAATCAATTTCCTCCTAATTCAAAATGTAGAAACATAACTGTGTGTAATTATACCTATCGGATGGTTCTTTAAGCAAAAATATGAAGTCTCACAGCTTTGTTGGATGTTCTAGCGTGTTAGTAACATTGAGTAAATGCTGGGTTCAGGTCTAGGAAATAGACATTTACATGTTTAAAAATTATTTATTTAGCTGACTATCACTTTGTAAAATCTGAACATACTCCCTCCTTAGTGTAAATTGGATTTTGAGAAAACTGTCAGCTTTAACAGCCGCACCAGAAGACTTATCAGGTGGATGCCAATACTGTGGAAGAGTACATATTTCTCCTTCTTCTTAATTTCTCTGTCATGCAATTTTAAAGATTTTATTTATTTGACAGAGAGAGAGAGCACAAGCAGGGGGAGCTAAAGGCAGAGAGAGAGGGAGAAGCAGGCTCTGCACTGAGCAGTGAGCCTGATGCGGGGCTCGATCCCAGGCTCCTGGGATCATGACCTGAGCTGAAGGCAGACGCTTAACCAGCTGAGCCACCCAGGCGCCCGTGTCATGCAATTTTAAAAGAGAAATTTCCCCCATACCCATAATTCTAGCTTTTCCCTCGGGAATAGGGCTATGTTCACTACCCATCTTAGTAGTACTAGGACTTATTACATAACATGTTAAGATTCTGTTTGTAGTATTGCTGACTGCTCCTGCTACTCTTAGGGGAAAACACATTAGCTTTGGGCCTCTAGGCCTCCTGCAGACAAAGGCACTGTCCTTCCACAGCAGTTGGGAGAGATGGCGGTATTTGCTGGATTTAATTTCCTGTTGTTTATCTGGTTTGGGTCTTGTTTTATTACTGAAACATAATTAAGATAAAGGGAAGAGGTTTTTCTTTGGACTATTTGCTACTACCTGATTTTCTCTTTTTCAGAAGGAGTTTTATATTGTATTTTCAGTCTTACGTTGTATTTTCAGTGCCTCTGACTGATTAATGTAGTTCAGGTGTTAAAGGGTTAAATAGCCTGGCATTTCCTCATTCGGTGTCATCTCCCAGTTTAATCCAGCTGCTACTTCAAGGCTATCGGGGCCCTTTAATTTGTTCTTTTTTTTTTTTAAAGATTTTATTTATTTATTTGACCGAGATAGAGACAGCCAGCGAGAGAGGGAACACAAGCAAGGGGAGTGGGAGAGGAAGAAGCAGGCTCATAGCGGAGGAGCCTGATGTGGGGCTCAATCCCATAACGCCGGGATCACGCCCTGAGCCGAAGGCAGCCGCCCAACTGCTGTGCCACCCAGGCGCCCCCCTTTAATTTGTTCTTAACAGATGTAGCTATCTCTGTCCCTCAGCTGATGGCAAAAAGAACCAGGAAAAGAGACATGATGCTCAGGACCACTTGAGTTGCCAGTGTTGATGCCCCCTCATTAAATAATCCCCTCATCCTTACCCCAAAGATCTTAACAGTAAAGTACATATGCAAGGAGGGGATATTCTCAGCGTGTTATATTACAGACATAGAATTATTTTACTTTAAAAAAATTATTACAGATTCAAAGCAATTCTTTTGACCTAGGCTATAATACATTTCCTCAAAGGGCAAAAACTCAAGAAATATCTTTGTGGGGCCTGATTAATGTTTAAGCTTGATGCTGACATGCTTTCTCTGCCCTTTATAATTAAACATCAATCCGTCATTCTAAAACGACTAGTTTCCCTTTAACTTGTTCTTTCCTCAAGGGCAGCATACTATGCCATCCCAAAATATATCTCTTTGTCAAAAGAATTATTTTAGGCTGATTATTTTTAACAAACAGCAGATTTAGGAAAAGCTCCGAAAACTGAGTAGAGGTTACCTTTTTGAAAGAGATACTTACATTTACAAGGAAAATCTCCTTTTGTAAGATGTCTCCCTCTCCACATCAGGAAAAAGAGGACTAAATCTCTCTTACCAAGGGAGGAGGCACAGATTTAAATTTGCCTAACAACCATACTCTTGTTTACTATGCTTTTCCTGAAAACCTCCCAGAACTGGCTTCCAAGAAGACCTTTTGTCTTTAGCTGGAAATGGTGTTTAAGGTGGTGTCTTGGGCCATTTCATGAAGTTACTCAGTTTTCATCAGACCTCCCATAGATATAGGAGGTGCACATTATTAAACTTGTTTATTTTTCTCTTGTTAATCTGTCTTTTATTACAAGGGGTCTCAGGCAAGAACCTAGAAACACAAGGAGAAAATTATTTTTCCTCCCCTACATCATAAAACAAAAATCTGACCATACCCCATCCCGAACCCAGCATTTAGCCCCCTGGAATGGGGGCTGAGTTGTTCCTTTCTTCTCTCTGGCCAGATGCTGGTGCCTGAAATGTGACAGAGCTGTCAGGCGTAAGGCAGATAGGGTGCCTGGGTGGCTCAGTCAGTTAAGCGTCTGCCTTTGGCTCAGATCATGATCCCAGAGTCCTGGGATTGAGCCCCTTGTTGGGCTTTCTGCTCAGTGAGGAGTCTGCTTCTCCCTCTATCCCTCCCCACTACTCATGATCTCTCTCTCTCTCTCTCAAATAAATAGATAAAAAAAATTTTTTTAAAAGGAGTAAGGCAGATACAGTGTACTCAACGTGGTCGATGGCCTACTACTGATATGTGACGCAATATGTACAGGAACAGAGTATTGAGAAATACTTGCAGCATTTTGACATTGCTGCAACATCAAAATACCGCAATACAAACATATTGGTTCATGGCTGAAAATATAAATAAAATTGGCGTTTCATCTGATAAAGCAGATACCCATAATATAGTACCCACCCAACATGTTAATTCTGTTTCCCTTACCTTTCAAGTGAAACCTAGAGCATTAAAAAAACAAAGCCACCCCCAGCCCCCGTCACCAAAAAAAGCTTCTGGAGAAAAACTCATGTGACTATTTTATATCCCAACTTCATGAACCGGTAACTCAGAGAGAATTCATTTCCCAATCAAAAGGAACTTCTGGATTTCTCAAAACTGACCAAAGAGGCACAAAGTAATTAAACTGGTAAGTATAGATGAATACAAGATTATTGCCTGGGCCCACAGTTATTCTAATTTAGTCAAGAATTGTCCATATAGGGGCACCTGGGTGGCTCAGTCGGTTAAGCATCTGACTCTGTATTTCGGCTGAGGTCATGATTTCAGGGTCATAGTGATGAGGGAGCAGAAGGCAAGCTGAGGACAAAGCACAAGGTGACACCCCACAACAACCCCCCCTACACACACACACACATACACACTCCTGGATTGGAAATGTGTGACATTCCTCCAGGAAACTTCCAACTATCTTAATGTTAATGCCTTCCTAGAAGGAAAAACAGTCTCAGCTTAACAATAACAAGGCCTCCAATACTCTGAGGGTCTTTAGCGTATGAAAGCCCTTTTGGAAACCTCCCTTTTTCCTTACCTCCCCCAACTCCCAAGTTTATAATCAGCCATTCCTCACAACCCCAGTGCAGCAGCTCTTTCTGTTCAATGGGTCCTGTCCCAGTTGCTTTAATAAAATCACCCTTTTTGTACCAAAGACGTCTCGAGAATTCTTTCTTGGCCCTTGACTCCAGACTTCACTAACATTCCAAAACTACATCAGTGGGATCGAGCCCTGCATAGGGCTCCACGCTCATCGCTCATCGGAGGGTCTGCTTCTCTCCCTCTCTCTCTGCCCCTCCCCTGCTCACGCATCGCTCTTTCAAATACATAAATCTTAAAAAAAAATTGCCCACATAACACAAAAGAAAAAAATTGCCCATGTATTTGAAGGTCTTGGTCTTTATCTCTTTTTATGCTGAGATGGTTATCTAAATCTTTTAAGGTTTTTTTTCTTTTTAAATTTTTTTTTATTTAACTAATCTGTTCACCCATGTGAGGGCTTGAACTCACCACCCTGCGATCAAGAGTCCCGTACTCTTCTGACTGAGCCAGCCAGGCACCCCTATGCTGAGATGGTTTAAATGTCGGATTGATCTAGGCACTAGCCTCCTGATTAACTCCACGTTAGCACAGGTCATCAGCTGTGCAGGGCCTTTTACAGACACCACCTCATGGTAAGAGCTGAGTGAGGGCAGGCTGCCCCAAGACGGGCCATTTGGCATGTGGATTATTTTGAGTTGAAGGCAATCAAGGTCCTATGGGCTCAGGAGGAATTTTGCCCCTCCCTTAACTACAAAGAAGACTCTAAATTGGAGTGTCTTGACCACAGACAAATTTTATCTGAGTATTCCATCTATACGGGAGGGGAAACATTTATTTACCAAACATTTACTCTTTTTGATCTTCCGGTGAATTGCATTCATTCCCTTTGAAGTCCCAAGCCCCTAACCCCTTTCTCCTTAGTTCAGAATAACACAGAGACCTCATTTTGCCTGTCTTTGGCATTTCCTTGTATGTGTGGATTCTCTGTACATATAAACTATTAAATTTGATTTTCTCCTTTTAATCTGTCTCATGTCAATTTGATTCTTGGCCCAGCTAGAACCTTTGAGGAGACAGGAATTCTTATTCCCTGACACCATCTAGTCCTCCTCACATAACCCAGAGACGAGAACTCCTGTCATGCCCATTATACAGATGGGAAATTGAAGCAGAAAGTAATTTGGCAAGTCACACAACTATAAACAGCGGAGCTGGCACTAAACCACACTCTGGGCCTCAACCTGGCTCGTGACTTTATTACTGTTTGCATTTAAAGAGGACCTTGGCGAGCTGCACTTTGAGCTGACACTTTTTGCTGACAGGCTGTTTACCTCTTCACCCATCAGCTTGGCTGCCTCTCCCCTTGCTCTCTTCCCTATTTAAAATAGGGAGGGAAAAGTAAGTCCTTTTTCCCCCCTCATATTTTTGTTTCCCTCATTATAAAAGATAAACCACCAGTCAGTGTGTATGTGTGCGTGTACACATATTCCCTGTCTCTCTGATTTACCACTCAACTTAGAAATGCCCAGAGCCAAGGCACAGTGCAGACCTGAAGCCCAGAGAGTGCTGGAGCTGCCAGGCCCTTCCCTTGCTGTGACTGAGGGGAACACTAGCTACATGGTAGGCAAGAATTTAATTTTTCCTTCCCTGCAGCCCCAGCATCAAGAAAGAAAAGGGAATTCTTCCTGCCTTCTCCATAGGCAGGAACAAGCTAGGTGTTAGGTTTCCTTCCCGGTGGGTGGAAGATGGCAGGAGTTTGAAAAGGCCCAGGTCTAATGTCCCCCATAGACCGCTGCCATGGATGCTGGCCGTTCCCTGGGCTTACCTGAAGTGGGATGGCAGCACTGGGAAGGGTTGAGCCCTTGATCCCTGCTTCAGAACCTTCCAAATCCTGCTTCAGATTTTAGAAATGGCCTGTCGCCAGACAACTCCCTTCACATGAGTTCCCGAGGCACAACCGTTTCTATCAGCAGACCCTGAACCTGGTTGGCCAAAATGGCCACAGCCTGCTATGCCCAGGAAATCTTGGATTTCATTTTGGTTCTCCCACAGAAAGGAGAACTGGTGTTCCCTCCCAAAGCTGCCCTAGGATGTTGCTCCTTGTTGCTTCCTGGTTTACTAATAGTACCACCAACCCCCAACCCCAAACCACTCACTTACTTGCCTTACAGGAGGGTGTGGAAGGGCAGAGATGCTCTACAGAAGTCAGGGGCCTCTCTGTGGAGGTGCTGGGGGTCCATCTCTGGAGGGAGTGGTGAGGGGCCAGGAGGGCTGTGTTAAGGCACAGGTATCTCTGAGGCAGCATAGGCATCCCTGGTCACTCTTCTCAGCTGACAGCTTTCAGCCCCTTCCCCTGAGTGTGGGGCTCTCTCCAGGGTAACGTCCTCCACTTGCTGCCTTCTCACTCTACATGTCCCACTCAGCCTAGGCAAGCTCATCCATCTACAAATTCCCACTAGGGCACGACTTTGGGCAGGACAATAGTTTGTTGAGCTGGACACTGCTGTAAACCGACTGAAGTCTGCCCCTCAGTCATTGTGACAACACCCCCCCTTATACATTCCCAAATGCCTTGTGGGAAGTGGGTGCAGGACTGCTCAGTAAAGAAGCAGATGACTCCTGAATTTACATCTCCAGCCCACGAAATCATCCCTATATCCCAGATCCCTAGAACCAAGGTAATTTCTCAAAGACACCTTGATATCATGACCCAGAGACATCTTAAACTCAAACCTAATCTCATCATTTTAATCTACTCTTTAGTAAATGATCCCACCACTTCCCACTCTCAAACAGACCTGAGGCCCTCATGAATCCACCCTGAACCCCTTTAGTGTACTAATCCCACAACCACAGGCAACATTCTCCAGCCCCTCATATTTTCTAGAGCCTTTAGGATACACCCACCCCAATTCCTCCCTAATTCAGAGAGTAGATTCTAAGGCAAAGCTGATAAAATCAATCTTTAAAAAACGTTTATTATTTTTCATAAAATCGATTTTAAGGTGAGCTTCCCGCCCCCTCCAATCTTCAAGACTTTGCTCTAGAGAGCTGTGACAAAAAGAGAGGTCATCTGGCAGAGCAGTGGGCGAGCCTGAGTTAGAGTTAAGGCAAAGCAGATCCAGGGGCTGCAATTCTAGTTCCACTACTTATTAGGTCCATGACGTAAAGCAGGCCCTGAGCAGCAGAAGGAGCAGATCCTGTCCACCTCTTCAGCTTCAAACTCCATGTACTGGAGCTTCGAACTCCATTCAGTACATGACACTATTTGCAGGGCCAGGAAACAGGGCCTGTAATCTTGTACTTCATCTATCTTTGCACTTGTTCCTCCATTTGCCTGAATAACTCCTACTCAACCTTCAAGAACCTGTCAAGTAGCATCCATCTCCTCTAGGACCTCTTTCCTAGGCCAAGGGCCCCTCCCTGTCTTTACTCTGTGCAGCCTTGAACAAAGCCCTCAAACTATCTCATTGTTAACTTCATCTTGTTCTGTCTCCCTAGAGCAGCTTGGGGGTACAGACTGTGTCCTCCTCTTCCCTTCTAGGCCACTAGCCCTCAGCCCAGTGTTGGGCATATGGCAGGCACCCTCTCATCTAATAAATGTTTGTAGACTGAAGGACTGAGTTGGAGATCAGTCTGTAAGCTGCACAGAGCTGTACTACTTTGCCTTCCTTACAATACCATCTGGTGTTGGGAGCAATAAACACTAATCGTGTCATTTGAATTCAGGACCTTCAGTGAAGCTCCATGGTGAGTGAAGAGAGCACTGGAAGGGGAGCCTGGACCCGTGAGTTCTCATCTGGGCTCTGTTAACTAATCAAGCCTGTCACCCTGGGGACAACATTTTCTTAACTGAAGAAATGGAAGAGTTGGCTCAGGGCAGGAGTTTGTAGTCTGGGGTCCACAAACCTCTAGAAGGTTGATGGAGGGACTTAAAAAAAGTCCACAAAAATCTCTGAAATTGCTGCCAAACTCAGTCTGTTTGCATTCTGTGGGGAGAGAGACCACAGATTCTCAAATAGTCAAGAACTGCTAATCTGGATAATCTCCTGAGTCTCTCCTCTCTAGATCCCCGTGTATATTCTCTTTGAGGAGGAAGGAGGAGCCAGGGAGCAGTAGAGATGGCTGGCACCTGTCCCACACACTCACTGTGTGTGATGTGCCAGGCCCATCTGAAAGGGGCTTTGTCAAGGGACCCCTGACATGACCACAGGGCTGAGCCTGCAGCTCCCTGACTTTGGCCCCATGAGCCATGGAGCAGAGGGAAAGGTATAGTGCGAAAGAGACATACACACAATGCTCTTAAGGAAACAGGGGAGCGGAATCGGAGAGGAAATGGCCAGAAAGTGAACCAAGGGCGGACTAAGGGAGGTAAGGAGGAAAGAAGCTTTAGCAAATGGACACTATACAGATCCAGAAGTCTGGCATAGGCACAGAGAACACTAGGAGTCCTAGAGATGAAGTCCTGTGCTGGAAGGAAAAGAGGCAGGAACTGGTACTTTATGGGTACCCAGTAAGTGCTGGGTACTCCTGTGATCATAATAATCCTGCAAAGGAGGTTTTATCAGCCCCAGGCAAGACAGATTAAATACGAGTTCCAAAGCTTTTAAGTGTCCCTCTGGCCCTCCTTTCTGTCCCGCACTGTCTTCCCAGAGAAGTTCAGGGCATGTCCTACATCAGACAGCCTCCGGGCATCTCTTTTGAAAAGTGCAATGACAAGAGACTACGAATCTGCAGCTGGCAAAGGAAGGACAAGGCTTCAATCAGTTTGCAACCTTCTTGGGCTCTGGCCACGTGCCGGCCACGGGGCTGGGTTCCGGGAGGCACGAGACAAGAACCTTCCTCTTAGCACCTTACAACCAACAGCCCCCTCCCCCCAACATGGTAACCACTCTGATCCGAGTGGCAGGGACACGGAGGTGCAGGGCCATCACCAGGCTGAACTGGCTAGCTGGGACCGCGGCTGAGTTCGGAGGCCAGCAGGGCAAGGTCGGGCTAGGCTTCCCTTTCCCCTTCCCGTTTTACCAGGCGCAGGTCTCCGGGTCCGTGCACCACCAGAGAGAGGTTTTCGGCCTTGGCCGCCGCCATGTCGTTTTCTCCCTGCCGGGTCAAGGCTGCAGTCTGCAGGACGCGTGACAGCCCCGGGAGGGTTGAGGGTAAGAGCTGGGAGGCCCTGCTTGTCAGAAAAGGCGCACGCTCGACCCGGGGCGGGGCTTCCTCGTCCCTGAACCGGGGCGGGGCTAGAATGGGGGGCGGGGCCTCCCTGCGTCGCTCCGGCATTTGCCGATAGGGATTCGGGTGGGGGCTGGGAGGACGTTGGGAGGGGGCTGGGGAGAGGTCTGGGGAGGGGGGAACCCTGGCCGCCGCAGCCATCTGCCGGTGCTGCTGTTTCTGTCAGCCTCAAATCCAAGGGAACACTGCTGCACTGAAAGTAGCCTGCAGAGACAACAGCCACCTGACCAATGCCCTCCGACTTCAGCTGCAGAACAAGGGGGTTCTGCAAAGTGGAGCCGAGTCTCAGGACCGGCACTGAGATTCCTGATAGGGTAAGTCTAGGTCTTACGTAGGGGTGAGGCCCGAGGGTCTGTATTTGTATTAACATTGAAATGCTGAGGCCGCAGGTAGGGCACGCTCTGCGCTTTCAGGTAGGGGGCTCTACACTGACGCAACCTCCACATTGTCCCCGTGTCCCCAGCATCCCGTGAAGCGCCTGGTACTAGTAAGAGTGAATGAACGAATTGGTGTACCATCCCATGGGCTTGATGCATCAGAGCAAAGAAGCTATGAAATGGAATCTGCAAACCCTTTCTCTCTTAAGAAGCAGGATTTCTGCCTATATTCTTCCTTGAAGCCTCTTTTTCCTCAGGAGTGGTGTTTTACTCCAAGGGGAGAGCTTCCCTCAGGACAGGCCTAAGTCCATAAAGGCCTTTCCCTCCTTTGAGAACAGTGCTCTGGATCTCATTCCCTACAGCCTCTCCCCATGCCCAGCCATTCTGCTGGTTCATTTTATCTCCTTCAGGAGACTTGCCCCAGTGCCCAGCCCTTGAAGATATCTCTCTGTGGCACTCAATGCATGACCTACGAATGGGTCCCAGCCGTACTTTCACCTGTAGTCATCCTTTCCCCAAATGCTCTGGAAGGCCACTGAGGGCAAGGCCTCATTTCTTCTTTCTTTCTTTCTTTCTTTTTTTTTCCTTAATCTATTGTCTTACTTTCCTTTTTCCTTTTAATTTTTAAACAGCTTTATTGAAGTATAATTGACATACAGTGAACAGCCAATATTTAAAGTACACACTACGATAAGTTTTGATATATGCTACATTGTGACGCCATCACCATATTCAAGATAGTGAGCATATCTATCCTTCTCAAAAGTCGTCTCCCTATCCAAAGCAACCGTTGCTCTTCTTTCTTCCCTACAGATTAGTTTGCATTTTCTAGAATTTTATATAAATGGTATAAAAAGTGGGTATTTTCTTAGTCTGGTTGTTTTCACTTACCACAATCATTTTGAGAGTCATCCAAGTTGTTACATATATCAATAGTTCATTCCTTTTTACTGCGGAGTATCGTTTCTTGGTATGGATGTACCACAATGTGTTTTTCATATACATGTTGATAGACACTTGCGTTGTTTCTAGTTTTTTACTATTAACAAATATGGTTGCTATGAACATTCATGAACAAGTTTTGATGTGGACATAGGCTTCCTTTCTTCTGGGTTATTGGGTCATTGTTACTCTATGTTGAGCCATTTGAGGAACTTCTAAACTGTTTTCCAAAGTGGTTGCACACTTTACATTCCCAGCGGCTGTGCAGCCAGAGCTGAGAGTTCCAGTTTTTCCAAATCCTTACCAACAGTTGATATGGTCAGTTTCTAAAAATTTTTAGATGTTTTAGGGCACCTGGGTAGCTCAGTAGGTTAAGCGTCTGCCTTCAGCTCAGGTCAAGATCCCTGGATCATGATCCCGGGGTCCTGGGATCAAGGTCGGCATTGGGCTCTTTGCTCAGTAGGCTCCCTCTGCCCCTCCGCCTGCTTGTGCGCTCACGCTCTCTCTCTCTCTGTCTCTCTCTCGCTTTTCACTCTCTCTCTCAAATAAATAAGTAAAATCTAAAAATTTTTAGATTTTTAATGCGTGTGTAGTGCAGCTCATTGTTTTTTTTTAATTGAAGTACAAATAACATAGTGTTATATTAGCTTCAGGTATACAATATAATAATTCAGCAATTCTATACATTTCTCAGTGCTCATCACAATATGTGTATTCATAATTCCCTTCACTTATTTCACCCATCCCTTACCCACCTCCTCTCTGGCAGTTTGTTCTCTATAATTAAGAGTGTTTTGTTGTTGTTGTCTCTTTTTTCTCTGTTTGTTTTGTTTCTTAAATTCTGCATATGAGTAAGATCATGGTATTTGTCTTTCTTTGACGGAATTCTTTCACTTAGCATTATACCTTCTAGGTCCATCCATGTTGTTGTAAATGGCAAAATCTTACTCTTTTTTATGGCTAAGTAATATTCTGTTATAAATATATACCAATTCTTCACTCATTTATGGATGGATGCTTGAGTTGGCTCCGTATCACAATTATTGTAAATAATGCTGCAATAAACATAGGGTGCATATATCTTTTCAAATTAGTGTTTTTGTTTTCTTTGGGTAAATACTCAGTAGTGGAGTTCCTAGATCAGATGATAATTCTATTTTTAATTTTTTGAGGAACCTCCATACTGTTTGCCTCAGTGGCCTCATCAGCTTGTATTCCCACCAACTGTGCATGAAGGTTCTTTTTTCTCTACATCCTCACCAATTTTCTTTTTCTCCAGAACGCTTGCCAAGGCCTTGTTTTTAAAAACAGAATCTGGGGGCGCCTGGGTGGCACAGCGGTTAAGCGTCTGCCTTCGGCTCAGGGCGTGATCCCGGCGTTATGGGATCGAGCCCCACATCAGGCTCCTCCGCTATGAGCCTGCTTCTTCCTCTCCCACTTCCCCTGCTTGTGTTCCCTCTCTCGCTGGCTGTCTCTATCTCTGTCAAATAAATAAATAAAATCTTTAATAAAAATAAAAATAAATAAAAAATAAAAACAGAATGTGATGAAGTGTTTTGGACAGTGTAGGAGATAAAAAAAAATATTTGATGATAGACATGGATCAAGCTCTGGAACCCCAGTAGTGACAAAAATGAAAGTATGTGTCAGGGCAGGGGGTAAGGTGTGACAATGCAATGGGATGGATTTTTGCAGGGGACTTGTAGAGTCTGTCATGTGCATTGCTTTGAGACACATCCCACAAGGCTAGGCTATACTTGGCAGGTCCCACCAGCACCTCCTGCACTCAGCTTCTGAGCAGGCTTTGCCTGGAGAGATGGACTAAGTCAGGGTTACCTGGCTTCCCTCATGCACCTGAACTTAAAACTCAGCTTTGCCTTCTTGCTTTATGGAGTTCCTTCACAGTCTTCCAAGCATGGCTTTCCAGTGGGTGAAGCTGATGATGAAGAAAGCCCTAGGAATGGCTTAAGAGCTGAGGGCCACTTGAAGTAGATACTCACTGACTTTTAAATTAAGTAAACAGAATACCAGAACCAAAGCAGAGGGTTGACACCAAAATATGACAGAATGGCCACACTTTGGAGAGGTATTTGTTTTCTCATGAGCAATAACACTTTGAAACTGTATTGAAGGTTGTTGCCTGAGGGTGAAGAGATTTGGAAAGGCAGGAGACAAATTTAGAAATATATTCTATAACTGAGGCCCTTTTAAGAAAAAATAAAAGGGCGAGTTGACAAGGATTCTTAAGAAACTGACATTTTTAAAGTAAAAAAGCAAGTTATTATAGTATTTAAACAATTTGGTGTGACATTTCTACATAATTTCCTAACAGAGACCAGCATTCATGATGGTGAGGAACAGATTTTTCTAGGCATTTTACTGAATAGAGGATAAAATGCTGGCTTTGCCTTTGCTGGTGGCCTGCTCGGCCCAGTTCTCTGGGTCTCTGCCTAACTTTCCCATTCAGCACACACTTTGAGGCACTCTCCACTGAATACAACTCCAAGTTGTTGATAAATTTCCTATAAGAATTTAAAAATTAAATCACAGGATGCATATCCTCTAGGGTCACATATCTAGAAAAAGGGAGACTTTAGTCCAGGCAGTATCCTATCATAAACACTGGGTTACTTCAGGTGTAGACAACACTGTGTACTAACGAGTAAAGTGTGCCATAGGGCCTTAGTTTTCTAAAGGCCAATAGAGTTGTAAAATCCTGATTTCATCATTTAGTCATCAACTGTTCACGTTACTCCAATCTGGTTATTTACAACAAAAGAAAGAAAAACAAAACAAAACAAAGAAAACAAAAACAAACAAACAAAAAAAGAAACTATGAAGTTTCTTGCAGACCTTGGAAATAAGGTTACCAATGAGAGTTAAACTAATAAAGTCCATATGCAATGAATGAGATTAATGGGCCTCCTAAGGAACTAGTAACATACCTGCCATTAATAATGTTCAAGGAAGGTTAGGAAAAGAACGGGAAGCCTGGGTGGCTCAGTTGGTTAAGTGTCCCACTCTTGTTTTCGGCTCAGGTTGTGATCTCAGGGTCATGAGATCGAGCCCAACATCAGGCTTCACACTCATCCCAGAGTCTGTTTCAGATTCCGGGCACCTGGGTGGCTCAGTTGGTTAAGCATCTGCCTTTGGTTCAGGTCATGATCTTGGGATCCTAGGGTCGAGCCCCGCATTGGGATCCTAGGGTCGAGCCCCGCATTGGGCTCCCTGCTTAGCAGAGAGTCTGCTTCTCCCTCTCCCTCTGCCCTTTCACCCCCTGCCCCTTGGCTCATGCTCTCTCTCTCTCTTTCAAATAAATAAATAAAAAGTCTTTTTAAAAAACGAAAGAAAGAAAGAAAATCTCTTTCCAAAAAAAAAAAAAAAAACTTTAGGAAAAGGAACCAGGGCTTCTTAAAGAAATGACTTAATCTAGGGCTGAACAAGAAAAGTACAAAATGAACCTGGAACATCTTGTTGTGCCAGAGAGTAAGGAAGTATTCCACGAATGACGGGACATATCAAAGGACACAGAAGCCAGCTTGAAGAGGCTTCTACTGGCCAAATCACAAGCAATTTGAACATAAAAATGAATTAAAATAATAACAGATTATAACCCATTGAATAAAATAGGAACCATAAGTCCATACTGATAAAAATCAATTAATAAATGGAAACTTTGTGTATGTGTAGTTACATAACCCAAACACCTCCCCACCAAATAATTACTAATTACATAGGGGAAAAGAGTAACTTTATAGTGGAGAAGCCTGGCATATACCAACTTAATCAAGTGATCAGACTTAATATCATCAGCAATGCGACATACTGAAATTATGTACCACTTGATGGGATGCAATGAGAAGAAAACAGTGGAGATATTCATGCCAAAAAATGCATAAGCTGAATCTAATCATGAGAAAACATTAGATAAGCTCAAATTGAGGGACATCCTGCAATAATTCATCTGTAATCTTTAAATGTGTCAATGTCATGGGAGTCAAAGAAAGCCTGAAGATTGAAGGAAATTAAAAAGACAGGTTGAAGAAAATTAAAGGAAATTAAAGGATTGAAGGAAATTAAAAAGACAAGACAACTAAATGGAACATGTGATTCTGAATTGGATCCATTTGCATAAAGGACATTACTGGGGCAATTTGGTAAAACTTGAATAGGGGTGGAGGATTATCTGATAGTAATACTACATATCAATATTAATTTCCCGAGCTTGATGGGACACAATGTTGACAATTGGGTTAGGAAATAAAGTTCTTTGTATTGTACTTGCAACTTTTCTATAAATAAAATTTACAAAATTAATGTGTATGAAAAAATTAAATAATGTATTTGCCTTTGTAAGAAAATAGCATAGAGATGAAAAGGAGGAGTGAAATATCAGTGAATTTCTGATAGTGAAATATCAGAAAGAAATGAAATGTGAGCCAGAAGACCTCAGGAAGGAACACGGAATAAAACAAAATCATCCAGGGGCGCCTGAGTGGCACAGAGGTTAGGCGTCTGCCTTCAGCTCAGGGCGTGATCCTGGCGTTATGGGATCGAGCCCCACATCGGGCTCTTCCGCTATGAGCCTGCTTCTTCCTCTCCCACTCCCCCTGCTTGTGTTCCCTCTCTCGCTGGCTGTCTGTACCTCTGTCAAATAAATAAATAAAATCTTTAAAACAAACAAACAAAAAAAACAAAATCATCCAAAAAAATGAAAGCAAAACTGGAAGTATCAAAAAGGAGTAGGCACTGCTAAAAACAGTGAAAGGAATAGAGGACAGGATTGAGGGAAGTGAAAAAAATGAAATGGAAATGAATAAATTTAGAATAAAATCAGGAAGACCCAAATGAATGAGATCTGACACCCCCAGAAATGATATAGCCAAAGGGATTATTTGTAAATGTGTAACAGATGACTCTCAGAGACACCCAGATCAGATTAAACTGGTATGAGTATATTGTCATCTCAGGAAAATGTGAACTGGATGGGATTAGATTAAATTAGGTTTAAACCTAATCAATTACATAATAATGTAGGAAGAAAAAAATGTGCTAGCAGGAGGGGTTTTTGGTTTCCGAAACCATCCTGGAGAGACAGTTCTCTGACCTAAGGATATGAGGATGCCTGTGGAGGCATCAGGCCAGCAAAGCAGGGTGCCATCCGCTGTTGTAAACATCCAGCATACCCCTTCCCCATCCCCTGGTTTCATGCTCACTGTGCAACCTTCTTAGTGACATTTTGATTTCCACCCAGATTTGCTCACAGGAAAGGGAAATGAACCAATAGTGTATCCGTTCAATCCCCTTGGTGCCGTATGGGTGGAAATCTAAAACCCCTAAGAGTTCGGCCACCTTAATTCCTCTAGTTAGTGCCTTGGAGCTGTTAGTAAGGATACCCTGTTACTTATTGTAGTTTCCGTCTTTTTCTCCCACCCCAGTCTAGTCAGGTCATGTATCAATTAGGAAGGAAAAAGGAGGCTTTGGTGATTCAGCCTTCTGGGATGGCTGCTACAGAATTCATCAAAGACAAGGCTGTGGTGATGATTTCTCAGATATACTAAATGCTGGCTAGCACTTACCCCTTCTGAAGAAAAACAGGTCTATTATGAGATGGCTCAGTTTTTATATGGCCACTTCTGGTTCTTTCTCTCATGCTTTAGAGACAATCTTCAACTGCCTCCCCTTCTCTTTGCCTAATTCTAAGCTTTTGTTTTCTTCTTCTCTTTCATCATGTTTCATTATCTCTCAGAAATACGTGCCTTCATCACGAACTTTTAAGATTTTATTTATTTATTTATTTATTTACTGGGGGGGCAGCAGAGGGGAGGGAGAGGGACAAGCAGACAAAGAGCTGAGCTCTGAGCCCAAATATGGGGGAGCGGAGGCTGGGGCTTAGTCTCACAACCCTGAGAGTCAGACATTCAATCCTCAATCAACTGAACCACCCAGGTCCCCCACCTTCATCATATAATTTCTATCACTTTTCCTTCACACTGCTTTTCTCCACTGTCACCAGAATGCTTATCACTCTGACCTTGTAGATACCTCTTTCTTCATAATTTATTTGCTGATTTGACTTTCTCCTCTTGAATTTTGTCCACATCCTACCCATCCCATAGTATGCTGAGTTTAACCACAGTCCCAACGTGCCAGGATGACTAGAACATACTGATTAACAAAACAATATTTTTTCTTTATGGATACAAAGGAGATGCTTTCCCAAAAAGTAGTTATAATCTCTACATGTTCCAGACCAATAGACTGGCTGACCTTTAGAAGGTAAAACTAAACTTCTCTGTTTCAATTCACCCTTCTCACTGTGTCAGCCTCTGCGGGTTGGCAAAATAAGGATGTGGATTTTGTTCTGTTTGATCAGTATTGTTTGCATGAATTGTCTTTATGGTCTCCAGCTTTGACAGTTAAATCAACAGCATTGATTTCATTTTCAGTATGTACAGAGCACCAGCCACAAGGGAAAGTGCACGACAGACTCCGTATCCTGAAACAGAGTCCAGTCAGTGGGGAAGGATCTCCCCTCCCCAAGAAAACATGTATCCGGGGCGCCTGGGTGGCACAGTGGTTAAGCATCTGCCTTCGGCTCAGGGCGTGGTCCCGGCGTTATGGGATCGAGCCCCACATCAGGCTCCTCCTCTATGAGCCTGCTTCTTCCTCTCCCACTCCCCCTGCTTGTGTTCCCTCTCTCGCTGGCTGTCACATCTCTGTTGAATAAATAAATAAAATCTTTAAAAAAAAAGAAAAGAAAAGAAAACATGTATCCATTCAAATGACTGAAATAGAAAAGTAGGATGGTGCTTCACCATTACTGTAAGGGGAGAGTAATAGGTGTGCTCCCCAAAGCCAGACTGTGACCGTGGCTGAGAGCATGGGCTCTGGGTTTAGTCTCTTGAGTTGGAATTCCACTTGCCGTCTGGTTTTAGGCAACTATTAAAGCTTTCAAACCTCTTTTCTGTAAGGTGGGGACACAGTCTCTACCTCATATGGTTGTAGTGAAGATTAAATGAGGTGATACACGTGAAGTACTTAGCCCAGTAATAATAATAATAGCTAATGTTTCTTAAGCATTTTCTTTATGCCAATGTGGCAGGCTGAATAATGGCCCCAAATATATCCAGGTGCTAATCCCTGGAAGCTACGAATGTTACCTTATGTGGCAAAAGGGACTTTGCAGGTGTAATTAAATTAAAGATCTTGAGGTGGGGAAATTATACTAGAAGAACTTGGTGGATCCTAAATGTAACCAAAGGTGTCCTTGTAAGAGGGGATCAAAGGCATATGTTAGTACAAAAGACGGCAATGTGACGCCTAAAACAAGACGCAGCACTGCTGGCTTTCAAGGCGGAGGAACATGCCACCAAAGAATGCAGCTCTAGATGCTGGAAAAGACAAGGAAACAGGTTGTTTACTCTGCCTTGAGAGGGTGTGTGGTCTTGCAGATACCTTGGTTTTGGCCCACTGAAACGGATTTCAGACTCCTGACCTCCACGACTGTAAGATAATAAATGTGTGGCGGCAATTTTTTTAAGCTTTGTGGCGATATAATTGACACATAACATTGTGTAAGTTTAAGGTGTACAATGTGATGATTTGATACACATATATATTGGGAGGTGTTCACTGCAAGAGGGTTAATTACATCCTTCACCTCACACAATTACCATTTTGTCATTGTTATGGGGAGAATAGTAAAGCTCTGTTCTCATAGCAACTTTCAAGTACACAAAACAGTAATTGTTAATTGTAGTCACCATGCTGTACGTTAGATCCCCAGAACTTAATCATTTTGTAACTGAAAGTTGTACCCTTTGACCACTATCCCCCCATCACTCCCACACCTCAGCCTCTGGCAACCATCATTCTACTCTGTTTCTGTGAGTTCAGTTTTTTAGATTCCACATATAAATGAGGTCATGTGGTATTTGTCTTCCTCTGTCTGACTTTCTTCACTCAGCATAATGCCCTTAAGGTTCATTCATTTTGTCAGCAATAGCAGAATTTTCTTCTTTCTCATGGCTGAATAACGTATGTTCCTTCTGTTACCAATTTGTTGATTGTTTTTTTTAAAAAAGATTTTATTTATTTATTTGACACAGAGAGCCAGCCAGCGAGAGAGGGAACACAAGCAGGGGAAGTGGGAGAGGAAGAATCAGGCTCATAGCAGAAGAGCCTGATGTGGGGCTGGATCCCAGAACGCCAGAATCACGCCCTGAGCCGAAGGCAGACGTTGAACGACTGCACCACCCAGGCGCCCCTGTTGAGTGTTTTTATCATGAAAAGGTGTTGAGTTTTGCCATATTCTATTTCTGCCTCTATTGACACAATCATATGATTATTGTCTTTCATTCTATTAATGTGGTGTGTCATATTTATGATTTGCATGTGTTGAACCATTTTTGCATCCAGGGATAAATCCCACTTGATCATGTTATGATCCTTTTAATGTGCTCTTGAATTCAGTTTGCTAGTATTTTGTTGAGAAATTTTGTGTCTATATATTTAATAGGGATATTGGCCTATAGTTTTCATGTCAGGTAATGTTCTTTATTTTTGGATTTTTTAAGCCTTTTTAAAAAATTTTAATTCTAGTGTAGTTAACATACAGTATTATATTAGTTTCAGGCGTACAATATAGTGATTCATCAATTCCATATATTACTCAGTGCTCATAAAGGTAAGTGCATTCTCATTTCGTGTAGTGTTCTTATCTAGCTTTAGAATCAGGGTAATGCAGACCTTATAAAATGGGTTTGGGAGTGTATCCTCTTCAAACTTTTGGAAGAGTTTGAGAAGACTTGGCATCAATTATTTAAATGTTGGGTAGAATTCACCAGTGAAATCATCCATTCCAATGGGCTTTACTTTGTTGGTAGGTTTTTGATTACTGATTCGGTCTTCTTACTTGTTATTGGTCTATTCAAATTTTCTATTTCTTCATGATTCAGACTTGGTAGGTTATATGTTTCTAAGAATTTATCCATTTCTTCTAGGTTTTCTAATTTGTTAGTGTGTAACTGTTCATAGAAGTCTCTTATGATCTTTTGTATTTCTGTGGTATCAACTGTAATATCTCCTTTTTCATTTATAATTTTATTTATTTGAGACCTCTCGCTTTTTCTTGGTAAATCTAGTCAAAGATTTGCCAGTTTTGTTGATCTTTTCAAAAAACCAACTCATTTTTGTTTATCTTTTCTACTGTTTTTCCATTCTCTATTTCATTTATTTCTGCTCTGATTTTTGTTATCTCCTTCCTTCTGATAACTTTGGGCTTTCTTTGTTCTTTTTCTAGTTCCTTGACATGTGAAGTTAGACTATTTATTCGAGATCTTTTCTTTTTCTTAATGTAGCCATTTATGGCTATAAACTTCCCTCTTAGAATTGCTTTTTCTGCATCCTCCAAGTTTTGATACATTGTGTTTCCATTTTAATTTCTTTCAATATATTTTTTTACTTCCCTTTTGATTTCATCTTTGACCCATTGGTTGTCCAGGAGCGTGTTGCTTAATTTACACATTATTAGTGAACTTTCTAGTTTTCCTTCTGTTATTAATTTCTAATTTCATACCATTGTAATCAGAAAAGATACTTGGTACAGTTTCAGTATTTATTAATTCACTGAGACTTGTTTTGTGACCTATCATAATCTATCCTGAAGAATGTTCCAGATGAATGTATATTCTGCTGTCATTGGATGAATTGTTCTCTATATGTCTGTTAGGTCCACTTGGTCTAAAGAATAGCCAAGTGCAATGTTTCCTTATTGATTTTCCATCTGGATGATCTATCCATTGTTGAAAGTGGGGTATTGAAGTCTCTTATTATTATTGTATTATTATCTATTACTCCCTTCAGATCTGAACATTTGCTTAATATATTTAGTTGTTCCAATGTAGGGTACATATATATTTACAATTATTATATACTCTTGATGAATTGACCCCTTTAGGCTTATATGATGATGTTCTTTGTCTCTTGTTACAGCTTTTGACTTAAAGTCTATTTTGTCTAAGTATAGCTACCTCTGCTGTTTTTTCATTTCTACTTGCACGAAATATCCTTTTTCACCCTTCACTTTGAGTCTATGTGAGTTTCTGAAGCTGAAATAAATCTCTGGTAGGCAGCATATAGTTGAGTCATGTTTTTTAATCCATACATCCACTCTGTGCCTTTTGATTGGAACATTAAATCTATTTACACTTAAAGTAATTGTTGATAAATAAGGACTTAGTATTGCCATCTTGTTCATTGTTTTCTGGCTGTATTGTAGTTCCTTTGTTCCTTCTTTTCTCTCTTGCTGTCTTCCTTTGTGAATTGATGATTTTCCATAGTGGTATACTTCTGTTCCCTTTTTGTCTTGTATAGGTTTTTGTTTTATGGTTACCCTAAGGCTCACTTGAAACATCTTAGAGATATTATAGTCTGCTTATTTCGAACTGCTAACATCTTCAACTGTATACAAAAATCTACCCTTTTTTTCCGTCGCCTACCACATTTTATGTTTCATACTTTACATCTTTTTATATTGTGTATCCATTAATAAGTTATTGTAGTTATAGGTATTTTTAATACTTTTGTTCCTCAAGCTTTATATTAGAGTTAAGTGGTAAACACACCACTATATTACAATATTAGAGTATTCTCAATCTGACTATATACTTGTCTTTACCAGTATGTTGTTTCTTTTCTTTTTTTTTTTCTTTTTAAAGATTTTATTTATTTATTTATTTGAGAGAGAGACAGAGACAGAGATAGTGACAGAGATAGCGACAGAGATAGAGAGAACAGAGCGGGGAGGAGGAAGCAGGGAGCCCAGCGCAGTGCTCCATCCCAGGACCCTGGAATCATGACCTGAGCCGAAGGCAGACACTTAACTGACTGAGCCACCCAGGCATTCCTGTGTTGTTTATTTTCACATGTTTTTACATTACTAGTTAACATCCTTTTGTTTCAGCATTTCTTGTAGGGCAGGTCTAGTGATGATGAACACCCTTTGGTGGCACCCGGTCTGGGGGTCATGGTGATTTATCAGCTCACGTCATTGGGGTCTACTCCATTAACTACATGATCCTTATCAAGTGCCCGTTGCCCACCCTGCTCTTCCTTTCCTGGTGAGGTGAACTCTTTCTAACTTGGGAGTTCCCTCTTGGTGCTAAGCAATGCTGGCTGGCGGGATGGGTTGATGCAGCAAAATGGAGCTGTTCTTCCTTCCCTTTTTGTGTGGTTGTTCTCAAATTTTTTGTTTAACTGCACTGCTGATGTTTATTAAGTGGACTCCAGAGCTCTCCAGTGCTGTTTTTATTTGTGGATAACTGTCTAATTGTTGATCTGTATGGAGAGATGGAGGGGTTTCCTACTCTGCCATCTTGGTCATGTCACTCCCAAATGTGTGTTGTTTTAAGCTACTGAGTTTGTGGTAATTCATTACAGCAGCCATTGTAAATGAGTACAGCTAGGCATTTTCTAAAGGCTTCCTATATGTTATTTCATCCAACTCCACCTTTTCGCATCTCCTCATTAATCATGGAGAGTTGCGTTAGTAAGTTGGCTCCATCCTCAGTTGGCTCCGCCACACCTACCCTGTGCCCACATGTGCAGAATCTTCCTGACCTACTTTATTTTGGGACAAGGAGGACTCTGAAGAGCCTTAAGCCTAATGGTTTCCCTCCAACCACTCCCACACCACTTCCATAACCGAGGGTCCAGAGTAAGAGGGGAAGAAGTTGCAACAGGGAAAAAAGTAATTATATTTTCATTGACTTGTTTTTATAAATCTGGGTTTTTATATCAGGTTAGGTTGATGCATCTGTATTTACCTTAAAGTGGGTTGTGGTACAAGATGGATCCATCTTAGATTTCACCCATCAGGCTTTATTCTAAGTAATATCCTTGGTTTGAATCCACAGGGCAGTCTCTCTCTCACACACAGAGCACATGCTCATAAACCATAGGTGAGTTCTAGGAAAACCTGCCTGTCACGCAGTTGTGGGAGGAACAGAGAGCAGCAGCAGTGTTGTCCTACTTCTGACATCTCTCTGCCTTGTAGTTTTGTTTCCAAGAGAATTCACTTAACATGTTCCATTGAGGTTGCTTCATGGGATTTCTGATGGCAGATTTAGGGTTTCATGCTGGCTTTGCCTTGAGTAACCTCTCTGTTCCCCAGTTTCTTCATCTGTAGAAGATAGAATGATATCTATTTGCAGGATTGTTATAAGGACTACAATGATACAAGTGAAAGTATCCTGGACATGGCCATCATGATGACTGGTGTGCTCACAGCCCTTCCTGAGAGAGAACTTGGGCAGCCGTGTTTGTTAGTCCACAGTCAATCAGACCATGTGTGGGTACCTGATACCCCAAAGTCAGCCAGATCCACAGGCTGATCAGATACTAATGATGCAGTTCAGTGGAGAAATTCTGTCTAAAAAGTAAGATAACCGCAGGTTGCCCTCTAGAACCTGAAATAGAAAATAAAGAGGGAATCAGGCAATTAGGGACAAGAACTGAAGCCGAAAAGATGTTAAGAAGGAAGAGGTGGGTCCAGAAGCAAGTTGTAATTATGAAAATTAATAAAAGGAAACCTTTGTTTAGAAAGGAGTGGAGGGGCCAGCAGAGGGAGCTGTCACACCCTACTACTCCTTGTGAATTGCAAACCCTACAGGTAGAGACAGACCTTGCAGGTGGATATTTCTTCACCATCCCAGCAGGAGGGAGAAAGTTTTTCCTTCGCTGTTGGCAACATCCTAGCTGGTGAGACTGTCACAACTTCAGCCAATGAAAAGCCACTATACTTTGAACTCCCAGTTTACTCCAATGGACTTTTTATTTATAATGACCCTTCCAAATTCCCGCTTTCCTCTATAAAAAAGGGTTCTTTGTTGTCTAGACTTGCCTATGGTTTTGCTGTAGCTTGCTTGTCCCAGATTGCAGTTCTCTGTTATTCCCAAATAAACCCATTTTTGCTGGTAAAGTAACTGGAGTTTTATTTTTAAGGCTACCATAGTTCTTGAGTAAGGCTAAGTTACTGAGGAAACAGAAACTATGAGTATGCAAAAGTAGTGAGCTCAAGAAAAGCTATAGAATGGATGCTGAGGAAGCCAGAAGTGGGGAACTCTCCAATAAGCAAAGTCTCAGTAGCTGAGTCACATAAATGGCAGAACAGTAGAGTGAAGACCCATTAACTTCTGCCCCTGAGATGCCTAGTGCCATCTTGGATTCAGAAGAGTTCCTAATCTTGGATTTCCACAGTTTGCCTACCTTCTTTATTGCCACGTGTCATCTTAAAATGAAGTCCTATTACTTGAGTTTTTCTATGGATCCTTATTTCTTGCAAAAGAGTTTAATTAAAACAAAAGGAATCCAAGTGGTAGTTCTGTCTCATTTTTTATTTTTTTTTTTAAAGATTTTTTTATTTATTTATTCGACAGAGATAGAGACAGCCAGCGAGAGAGGGAACACAAGCAGGGGGAGTGGGAGAGGAAGAAGCAGGCTCATAGCCGAAGAGCCTGTTGTGGGGCTCGATCCCATAACGCCGAGATCACGCCCTGAGCCGAAGGCAGACGCTTAACCGCTGTGCCACCCAGGCGCCCCTGTCTCATTTTTTAAATGGATCTTGATACAGTGGGGCATAAGGGAGGCAGAAGAATATTACTGGCAAAGGAAATATCAAGAGTCAAGGCTTGGAGCTGAGAAAAACATTGAAGATATCAGTGGCTGGGCACAATCTCGGAGCAATAGTCAGACGGTTGTGATCTCTCAGAAGGGGTAAGGACAGTAGGGCAGAGCGGGATAGTTGGGAACCTAGATGCCCAAGATGGGCAACTGAACTGTTATCAGTAGCTAGAGCTCCTCCATCAAGGCTTTGTTATTCTCACACCCTCAGTGTTTTATTTCAGTAATACATATCATTTTTAACTTCTTAAAGATCAGTCAACAATTTGTTATAAATCCTCCCAGGCAAGAAGTATACTAACTTGATTAATGATCAAAAACATAGTTGTTGTTATGGAAGACTCTACCAGATCTGTCCCTTACCTTTGCTATTCAAGAGCTGTTTCGGTCTTCAAGGAAGCTGCTTGAAAGAAACACAGAAAACAAACCAACTCCCCGTCACATATGTCCCCATGGCCTGAGTCATAAGGAAATGCCATGGGACAGAACCAGGTTTCCTATCTGTGGGCTGACTCTGCCCAGCCCAGACTCAAGTGATGATGACGGAAGTCCGTGGGAATTTGAATATAGGTCAGGACTGGTAAATACCACTGGGCTTATGTCCTGATTCAGTATCGGAATCCATTTCCCTCAGGTGGTTTCCAAATTTTCTAGGCTCTCTGAACCTGAAGAACAGCCTTCAGAACAGTGGTGTCCAATAGAAGTAAAATGCAAGTCCTATCTCTAATTAAAACTTGTGCAGTAGTCATGTGATAAAAGTAAAAGGACATAGGTGAAATTAATTTTAATAATATATTTTATTTAACTCAGTATATCTAAAATAGTATTTTTAATGTGCAACCAATGTAAAAACTATATTTTTTTGTCCTGTGTTCACAATCCAGTGCATTTTTTACACATATGTACATCTCGATTCAGACTGGTCACATTTTTAAAAAAGATTTCATTTATTTATTTATTTGAGAGAGAAAGGGAGAGCACACAAGCAGGGTAGGCAGAGGGAGAGGATAGAGCATCCCAAGCAGACTCCACACTGAGCAGAGCCGAATGTGGGGCTCGATCCCACTACCTTGAGAGATCATGACCTGAGCTGAAATCAAGAGTCAGATGCTTAACTGACTGAACCACCCAGGCATGCCCAGACTAGCCGCATTTTAAGTGCTCTATAGCTCCATCTGGCTGGTGGCTGCGTATTAGACAGCACAGGTCTAGAGGAACTTGTCTTGTTTCCTCCTTCCCACTCTACCTCCCATTCCCATCAGATGCAGGATTTTGAGGGGTGGGCCAGAAGTTCAGAGGCCTTATTGTCTTGCCAATGCTAGGAGTCCACTAGAAAAAACAAAGCCACCCTTCTTCTGAACCATCCTCATCTATTCCAATATGCCTCTTCTTTCCCCTCCTGAAATCGAGGGCTAGTGCTCTTGGAGAATGTGCAGGTGTTACAGCGTTTTATTTCACTTTGCCTTACACTCAGTTGTTATGTTTCAGACTCCCCAGCTGGATTACAAAAGCCTCAAGGGCATTTGTCCTACTCCTAGTCATCTCTTTTTGCAGCACATTTAAGCACCTAGTCATCAATAAATGTTTGTTGAATACATGAATGAATCTTTACAGGATTGGTAAACATGTGTTATGGAAGCCTCTGTTTTATCTGACACCCCTAGGTCCATACAGCCAGTTTCCTCATCAGCAGTGAAGCCCATCACAGCACTGTTGGTCCCAGCCTGGACACTGGGGGAAATACATGCCTTTGTCCTCCAGGGTCTCATGCTCACAGACTCAGTTCAACAAATATTTCTTGAACAACTCCCATGCCCCAGGCATTGTGCTGGGTACTATGGGAGCTGCACAGATGAGTAAGAAATATCCTTGCCCCCAAGTCCCTAACTAGTACGGGGCCTTTGATAGGTATACACAAATAATTGTAACTTCCGGTTGAGTAGCCTCAGTGCTGTAAGTGGAATAAAGAGGCCTGGTAGGAGAGGGGCAAGAAGAGGGACTCAAAAAAGAAGCTTCATTCAGACTTACCTTGAGATGATGCTTGAAGTTAGAATAGGACTTGGACAAGTAGGAATGGAATGAGGGAAAAAACAGCTTTTAAAAATCTGACAAATGAGGAAGAAACATAATAGAGAGGAGGTGTGGTGAAGAGACTCATTAGGACAAGGAAATGAAATGGACTCCGAAGATAAGAGCAGGGTGGAAGAAATCACAGCAGGATGGTGAGGAAGAAATCCCATGAGAGGGGTGAGGACTCCAGAGCGGGCAGGCACCCTTGTTGAAGAAGACAATGCCAGGAAGAAGGGCTTGCCAAGTGAAGCTGGGAATTCCAAAAGGAGGTGAGATAGGTTCATGTCACACATTCATGGTGGCAGAGGCAGGGACTGGAGGAATGAAGAGCCCTCTGATCAAGGAAATTAGACTCTCCTGAAGAATGTTAAACAACCAGATTTGAGCAGAGCCCCAGAGTGACAGGGAAAGGATGAGAAGAGATCAGATAAGCTGGAAAGAACTTTATGTGACACAGGAGACGTGGGCAATATTCTGTCTAGCCAGTACTGCACGCCCTGGTGATGAAGGGAACAGTCAACACAGGAAATCAGACACTAGCCTGGGAAATCAGCCCCCTGCGGGGGGGGATGGAAGAAGGGAAACAGCAATTGACTGGGTTGTAGTGGAAATTACAAGTTGCCATAGCCTTTCCCAATTACTGAAGTCGGGATTCTTGCCTGGAGGTGTGTAGGTCGTTCTGTACACATACAAAAATCGCACCAACAGCAGCGGGAAAAATTCCAAGACTGGCATTGGAGCAGGTGTACAAAAGGAAAGCAGAGAGAATCTGATTTAAGCAGAAGACTGATTTACTTTCCATTTTATTTTTAAATTTCAGATACATCTATTGCCTCTAAGCACTTTTACTTCAGTGAAAATCCAGACCATGCTCTATGTTTCAGAGCATGCGTACAAGAGTGCCTGAAGAACACGCATTTCTGTACTCAGTGACACACACCCAAAGCTGTAAAGGAGACTAATAGTGGCTAGCATACATTGAGCATGTGGCAACTGCTAGGCCATGTGCAAAGCACTTTGACAGGTATTATCTCGTTTAATCTTCACAGTATTACCTATGACAGGGGCATCTGGGTGGTGCAGTCAGTTAGGCATCAGACTCTTGGTTTCGGCTCACGTGGTGATCTGGGGTGGGGGGTGGGAGATCCTCGTGAGATTGAGCCCTATGTCTGGCTCTGCACGTAGCAGAGTCCACTTGGGATTCTCTCTTCCTCTCCCTCTGCCCCTTCCCGCCCACCCCCCATCTCTCAGATAAATAAATAGTCTTTTTAAAAAAACAGTATTACCTATGACATTATGTTACTATCTTCATTTCTCAGATAGGGAAATAGGTTACATGACTTGCTCAGATCACAATGCTAGTAAGCTGTGGGACTGTAGGAAGCTTTTTATATTATAAATTCATTGTTTTTTTTATAGTTATAGGGCTATTCAGATTTCCTTTTTTTTTGTATCAGTTTTAGTAAGATATATTTCCTAGGAATTTAGACAGTTCATTTAAATCTTCAAATTTATTGGCGTGGATCTGGTCAAAAACCTTAATTTTTTAATTTAGCATCTGAGGGACGCCTGGGTGGTTCAGTCAGTTAAGCGTCTGCCTTTGGCTCAGGTCATGATCCCAGGGTCCTGGGGTTGAGCCCCACATTGGGCTCCCTGCTCAGGCAGGAGTCTTCTCCCTCTCCCTTTGTCTCCCCTCCCCCATACTCTCTCTCTCTCTCACTCTCTCACAAATAAATAAAATCTTTAAAAAATAATTCAGGATCTGAGATGTATTCCTCTTTTCATTTCTGATATTCATTATAGGTACTTCTTTCTCTTTTCCTTGACCAGTCTTGTCAGAGATATATCCATTATATTAATCTTTTCAAAGAAACAATTTTTTGATTTGTTGTTCCTTTCTATTACAAATTTGTTTCCTATTTCGTTAATTTCTCCTATCTACATTATTTCCGTTATTAATTTTTTTTGTCAAATTTCCCCCTAGTTTCTTGAAATGGATGCTTATTAGCTCATTGATTTTTAGCCTTTATTCTTATCTTAAGTATCTATTTAATACTATATAATTTACTAAAGTATGGCTTTGGCAGCATCCCACAACTTTTTTATTTTACTATCATGTAGTTTAAAATATTTTATAATTTCCATTGTATTTTTTTAATGCATGTGTTTTTTAGAAGTATAGCTCTTAATATTTAGATATGGGGATTTTCTAGTTATTGTTTTTTATTGATTTCTTGCCTAATTGCACTGTGGTTAGAGAACATATTTTGAATATTTCAGTTCTTTGAAATTTGTTGAGACGTGCTTTATGACCCGGTATATGGTCTGTAGCAGATTATATTTTCCAAAGATGGCCACAAACATATCTCCAATGCGTCATGCTCTTTTGCTATGTGACTATGCAACTTCCCCATCAAGGGGGAGAAATCTAAGTTTCCATCCCCTGGAATCTAGGCAGGCCCTGTAACTAACCAAGAAAAAATAGCCTTGCAGCTTTTGCTCCCAGCTTCTTGGAGGATGGCTGCCATGTAAGAAGTGACTACCCTGAGACCACCATGCTGTGAAAGATTTGAGCCATGTCGAAAGACCCTGGAGGATGAGATACCTTGAGAAGAGAAGGAAAGGCCAAAGAGCACCCAGGTGCCAGCACATGTGACTAGTCATCTTGGATATCTAGTCAAGACTTCAGATGACTCTACTCTCATCTGTTTCTGACTGTAGTCACATTGGACACACCAAGTGAAAACTACCCATCTGAGCCCAGTCAATCTACAGAACCTTGAGAGATAATAATAAATTGCTATGTTTAAGCTCTACATTTATGGGTAATTTGTGATGCAGGAATAATTCTCCAGAACATGGTCAATTTATTTAAATATTCTGTGCATGTTTTTTAAATTAACAATAGTAATTGTTGGGTGTGGTGTTCTGTATGCATCAATTAAGTCAAGTTCATTAGTTTGTATATCTAAATCTATATCCTTAATGATTTGGTTTGCTTTCTGTGAATTACTGAGAGGTATATTAAAAATACCTCACTATAATTCTGTATTTGCCTATTTCTCCTCTCATTTGAGCAAAGTTATTAGGTCTTTGTGAATTACAGGAAAGAATACAGACCTCCCTAAGTCTACTTAATTCCTCCATATCCAGTAACCCCAAGTTGAGTTTAGAAAGTACTAAATATGCTTGTAATAATACTAGATATACTAGATATGTATATACTAGATATATTAGTATAGTACTAGAATATGCTAGTAATAATAATGAAACTACATAACTTTTTCATTGAGCACTTCCTAAGTGTCAGGTGTTGTTCTAAGTACTTTACATGAAGCACTTCCTTAATCCTCATAATTTCCCTATGATTTTGGTATTATGATCCACATTTACCACAGACAGGTTAAGTAACTTGTCTAAGATCACTCAAGTAGAAAAGCGCTATATTGGAATTTAAAACAAGACAGTCTGACTCTGTGCTCTTAGCCACTCCTTTATACTGCTACTGAGATGTGATGCCCTCTCTAGGGCAGAAGATATGAGTCCAGATGTCATTTATGAGTATGTTTGCTTTGACATACTGCAGCATGCAAAGTAAATAGAAAAAAAAAACAGCTAAGATACTCCAGGAAAGGTTTATATATTTTAATAAATTGTTAATATCTTCAAGTGTGTTCTTCTGGTATATAGTAGTAACAGGATGATAGATATGTCAGTGGGCCACTAGGCCTTCCATTTGAGTACTTTAGGAAATCACTCATACTAAATAGGAATTTGTGCTAAATAGTATTTCTGGGAATAATTTGTATCTAGTAAAATATGATAGACTCATAGGTCTGGAAGTTCCCTTAGAGATCAATTATTTCAGACCACTTATTTATAGTATTAACAATCATTATCTTTGAAGGTGGCATTTTAAGGGACCTTTACTTTTTGTATTATTTATTTATATGCTGTTTAATTTTTCATAAGAACACATCACACATAATCAGAAAAATAAAATGGTTATTCCCCCTGTGGGGGAAAAATAGTCTTTTCAACAAATGGTATTGCAACAACTAGATACCCATCTGAAAAAGAATGAATTTGTACTCTTACCTCATACCATATACAAAAATTAACTCAAAATGAATCACAGACCTAAATATAAGAATTAAAACTATAAAAATCTTAGAAGAAAACATAGCCAAAATCTTCATGATCTTGGGTTAGGCAAAGACTTCTTAGATACAAAACCAAAAAATATATATATAAAAACTGGGCTTCATCAAAATTAAAAACTTTTGTGCTGCAAACAATGCCATCAAGGCACTGAAAGACAACCCATAGGATGGGAGGAAATATTTATAAATCATATATATGATAAGGGACTTATATCCAGAATATATTCAAAACTATTACAACTCAATAATTAAAAGATAGCCCAAACTAAAAATGGGCAAAGAACTTGAATAGATGTTGATTTGCAAATTCAGGAGCTTTGCAGGTGAAATCTGTAACTGGCCCCATACACAGAGGGCAAGGAAAGGCTGAAAAAAGAGGCAGACCATTCCAGATTGGTAGGTGACAGTTGAATAAGCAAGGGCACTTACATAACAAAGCTTGTCTTGGGCAGTTGTAAGATGAGTAGATATCTGCACCCACCCAACAGAATCTTAAATATTTCTATAGAGGCTTTAACTGAGTTCAGTATATATATCAACCAGATGGTCTTTACACCACATTGCTCTCTCAAGTCTGCATCCTTGAAAATAGCTCTCACTGTGGGAAACAGTGAGCAGAACACAAATTTCAGGGACACAGGAAGGGATGAGGAGCCTCCACTTGCCTGGGTCCAGGTTGCAGGTCAATCAGTGGTCACATCCTCTTGATGACCTCCTCTAACAATTAGACGTTCCTCCAAAGAAGATATAAAAATAGCCAATAAGCATGTGAAAAAAATGTTCAAGATCATTAGCCATAAGGGAAATGCAAATCAAAAGCACAATGAGATACAACTTCACATCCACTAAGATGGGTATATTAAAAAAAGAAAAGATAATAACACGTGTTTGTGAGGATGTGGACAAATTGGAACCCTCGTACATTGCTGTTGGATAAATGACGCAGCCACTTTGGAAAGCAGTTTGGCAATCTTCAAAATGTTAAGCACAGTTACCACATGATCCAGCAAGTCCACTTTTATATACCAAAGAGAAGCAGAAACATACATTCACACAAATACTGTACAGGAAAAGTTCATAGCACCATTATTCATATAGCCAAAAAGTAGAAACAACTTAAGTGTCCATCAATTGATGAATAGATAAATAAAGTGTAGTATTATCCAAACAATGGAATACTACATGGCAATAAAAAGAAATGAAGTACTGATACATGATATAACATGGATGAACTCTGAATACATTAAGCTAAGTGAAAGAAGCCAGTCACCAAAGAGTATGTTTTTATGATTCCATACAAAAAAATGTCCAGAATGGGCAAATCTATGGAGACAGAAAGTAGATGAGTAGTTGCCTGGGGGTGGGGGGTGGGGGGCATGGGCAGTTACTACTAGTGGGTAAGGGGTTTCTTTCTGGGGTGGTAAAAACGTTCTAAATCATATCGTGGTGGTAGTAGCACAACTCTGTTGTAATACTAAAAACCATTGAATTACACCTATTAAATGGATGAATTGTACGGTATATGATTATATCTTAATAAAGCTGTTAAAAAGAAAAAAAATGGCTATTCCATTAAATTGATGCAATATTTAAGGTGGGTGCATGGGTGGCTCAGACAGTTTTGCATCTGCCTTGGGCTTAGGTCCTGATCCCAAGGTCCTGGGCTCAAGCATCCAGCATAGCTGGGCTCCCTACATTCAGAAAAAAACTAGCAGACTCTGCCAATAACTCATAAATTATCTAATGTCACAAAACCCTACCAAAAGCTAGAGAAAAATAATCTGGTCACAAAGGATGAAAGAAATAAGATGAACTAAGAACTATACACTAAATTAAGCAGTATGAGGAATGACTATGTCTAACAGTGAAAAGCATCAGAGGAGACAAATTTGCAAAAGGGTAAAGAAATACCCAAAAGTTCTGAAGTGGGGAGGGCATTTTTATAAGATCGGAGCCAGAGGCAATATCCGTCAGCTATACTAGGCAAATAAAAAGAAGTGGCTTAAGTGAGCAATAAGTAAAATCGTACTTCCTTTCACTTCCCATTAAGACCATCGATTTTTAACAAAACACTTTATCTTTGCCTAT
Source organism: Ailuropoda melanoleuca (assembly GCF_002007445.2). Classification (NCBI taxonomy): domain Eukaryota; kingdom Metazoa; phylum Chordata; class Mammalia; order Carnivora; family Ursidae; genus Ailuropoda; species Ailuropoda melanoleuca. Next base: position 60,495,575 of record NC_048222.1, read on the forward strand.
TTTATTTGTTCACGTGTTTTTAATTCCTGAAAGGCTTACTTTATCTACTGATTTTTTTGCTGCTGGTAGTATTTCAAGGATATGCATTGCATCTGGCCTTTTCTATACTACTAAAGATATAATTACTTTTGTTTGGGAATCACTGAGGCTGTAGTTTTTTATTTACTATATTAACACTATCAGAACAATACTTAACATTTCCAAGAAATCCCAATGTACACAACTTAGTGTAAAGTCACTTAATCCTTTTAATAATTAATTTAAGATTTACAGACAGGCTTGGTTTCTATGTAAGAAGCAATTTAATGTGACTGAGAAAAAGTGTTCAGGAGAGATAATATTTAATATGTTTCAGGAAAACGTCATTAACATTTTGTTTAGTTTTTTTTAATTTACAAGTTCAGAAGAGACAGTTTTAAAAAGATGATAGCTTCACAAAAAATATATCATGTATATAAAGTAATAAATTCACCATATTCTATATAGCATGACCATATGAATAAAGATAAGAAGTTGCTGTCTTGAAATATTTATTTAAAAAATAAGTCAAGTATGTTGGCTGGTTTCTGGTCCCCTTTGCAGATCTGCTATCAATTATATCTGAAACAGGCTACAGCATATGCTATGTGAGACAGTGGGGAGGAATTAACTTGGAAAATCAAGACAGTCATGTTCTAGTCCTTATTTGGCCCCCAGTTAGTCACCTTAGGCAAGACACCCTCTCAAGGCCTCACTTCCTCATTGTTCTCTAAGGTTCTCTCCAGTACTGTGATTCTAAGGTGACTTGAGGGCTCATTTCAGATGATATAGCATTGTTTACATTAAATCACTTCTGGTACATGTTATCAGGTACTGTTCACACATGAAGTCTGAATCATTAAAATGTTTTACTCCATATTTTTCAAGCCAGAAACAGTAATTCCAAACTCAATGATAACATTGTAATTTTTAAAAATCAAAATAAGATGAACAGAATCATTAAACTTAGTATTCACAGCATCGAACTAGAAAAACATATATAATTAATAGAATGTTAAAGTCAAAAGAGCATCTGACAGAGAGAGAGACAGACAGACACTGAGACTTCTTATGAAGTGTTTCAATGACAATTACTCCATAACAACTGTGTACTCAGGATTTGTGGACATAACATTACAAGCTGGGGAAAAAAATCCAGCCCAAATGTCAAATCATCGAGCCAGAATAATTCTGAATTTCCTAAAGACACATTTTGAGAAAGAAACAGAATTCTCCCCTATTTCCCCAAACCCCTGTCCCAAAGGGGAGAATATAAAATTATGCATATCTTTGGTAATATTTTAGAAAAAATAAATGCCTAGATATAAAGACAACTTAACACTTCCTCTTCAATTTGTTTTTTATAGCAGACATGTTGATTTCATTTTGAACATGGTATGCCAAATATCCTGAGCTTCCAGGAATAAAGTCATGTAACTCCCCAAGGAATTTCTTCATGGCATCAATTGATATATAACCTACAAAATTAAAAAAAAATACATATTTGAAATACTATCATACTATCTATTTTTCAGTATCTTTTATTTATTATTTATTTATTTCTAAAGAATGTTTTTAGGAAGAAGTAAAAAGAAGAAATAAGCCCAGGGAGAAGATTTTCCACGAAACTTGATAATTACCAGGGAACACCCTCCTTCCCAACTCCCTACTCCCTGCAACATTCTACCTATTTAATTTATTTATTCTTTTACTTATTTATTTATTCATTCATTCATTTTTCAAAGACTTTATTTATTTATTTTAGAGAGAGAGTGTGAGCAGGGGAGGAGCAGGTGGAGAGGGAGACAATCTCCAGCAGACTCCACGCTGAGCACAGAGCCTGACTTGGGGCTCGATCCTAGGGCCTGAGATCATGACCTGAGCTAAAACCAAGAACTGGACACTTAACTAACTGAACCACCCAGGAGCCCCTTCTACCTCCTTTTAAAACACAAATATTTGATCATCCACTTTGACTACTGAGAGTGTAATGTCCTGATTGGGGATTAAACATAAAGTACTTAGACCATATAACTGGGAAGTGTGTCTGGCTTAGAGTGTAATCACTTAGAACTATCTATCCAAGTAGCTACTAACAGCACAGATAGCTCATCTTCAATAGTAGAGCAGGGAAGACTTTCCTGCCCTGCTAACACTGGGATAACATTCTTTAGTAAGAAATCAAGGAAAGGGGGGCCTGGGGGGCTCAGTCGGCTAAGCATCTGCCTTTGGCTCAGGTCATGATCCCAGGGTTCTGGGATTGAATCCTGCATTGGGCTCCCTGATCAGCAGGGGTTGGGGGTGGGGTCTGCTTCTCCCTCTCCCTCTGGCCCTCAACCCCCACCCCCCACTCTCTCTTTCAAATAAATAAATAAAATCTTAAAAAAAAATAAGGAAAATCACTATTACTGCTTAGTCAACAGAAGTTATGGGTGTGATTAATTTTGATGTCATTAATAATCTGAAATTGATAAGATTATATAAAAAACCTAGAATGTAGAGAGTTTAACAACTCAATGACTTTAAGCAACATTACCTTGATAGCAATTGCTTATCTGAGTGATTATATTTTATGTGTAGCATGTTAGTAGTTAATATTAAAACTTAAACCTAATTTGAAAGTCAATATTGTATGAGAAAAATTCTGGTAGAGCTCAAAGATGATTGATTTTAGAACACCACGACCATCAACATGTGGTACATATGCATATAGTTTGATTGCTTCTAATAATATATAATAAAGTGACAGTTAATAAATTAACTATGAATTTACTAATATAAAACTGGTTAGTGTCTTCAAAGATATTTTAATCATAATCATTTACTTCAGAAACTCTGTTGAAGCACTATTACTATACTCCATATAGTTCATGATCTTTGCCTAATGAGTAGGTTTCTGTGTAAAATAAACTAGTACAGAAAAATATTAACATTTAGTTAATTGCACATATACACTGCGAAGTTTCTAAAGATATGTGTGAAGATAGGAATTTTAAAAATAATTATTACATTAATAAAATATTCCTATAACTATAAGAAGGATAGGATATTTATGCATCAAAAATGGATTATTCTAGCAGTTTTGAAGTAGTTAGGACTTTAGGCTGAAGTTGACTGACACTCGATTTAAACTAGCTTAAACGAAAGAGAAGTCTACTAGAAAGATTGCTGTATCAACCAAACTGTGAGGAAAGCAGACATATTGCTGGGCCTCAGAAGCAACCAGAGCTCATGACTGTCTCTCACTGGTATCCAGTTTTTCTCTGCATATTAATTTGAATTTTTCTCTCTTGATGCATGTTGGCTTTCTTTACATGGTAGAAAACATGGACCCCCATGGTTCCCAAGTTTTAGGTCTTAAGAGCTATGGTCACCTGAATGAGAATATTTGACTGGCTGCATTCTATGTATAAAAATCTAGAGAAAGAGCTGTGACTGGCCTGACTCAAATCAGGTATTTGTTCCCAAGACAACTGTTGGGGGTGAGGAGAAGGCTCACGTTTTAGAAAATGACTGTTTCTGTGTAAATCGGATGAATTGGGGGGAAGAAAAGAGAGTTCCTAGGAAAGGTATTCTTGGTGGAGGATTCCATATGTGTCTGTGGTAGCCAGCCTCCCAGATGGCCCTAAATGATCCCTATCTCTTGGTATTCACAAATTTGTGTAGGCTCTGGAGGAGAGTCTGTGCTTGGGTTGGTCTATATGACCAACAGCACATGGCAGAAGTGATTGTATGCCACTTCGAAGAGTAGGATATAAAAAAGACAGTGGCTTCTGTCTTGGGTATGCTCTTTTCTCTCCTGCATTTCTCACTCTGAGGAAAGCAAGCTGCCATGCTGTGAACAGCCTTATGGAGAGGCCCACTTGGGGAGGACTTTGGCCTTTGGCCAAAAATCAGCAAGTACCCAAGGCTTGCCATAACCACATGAGTGAACTTTGAAATGGATTTTCCAGTCCCATTTGTGCCTTGGAGTAACTGCAGCCTAGCTGGCAACTTGACTGCAACACCATGAGAGACTTTGAGACAAAAGTATCTAATTAAGATACTCCTGGATTTCTAGCCCTCAGAAACTATCAAGTAATAAATGTTTGTTTTAAGCTGCTAACTTTTAGAGCAATCTGTTACACAGTAATAGGTAACTAATACAGTATCAATTATAGGTTCCCAAACTTTTAGTTACTAGAACTTTTTGGTTTGAAAATTTTTGCCTGTAAGATATTTAGAATTATTAATTTTTAAAATTAGTCATACATGTAGCTATCAATCAGAACTTCTTATCATGGGTGATAACTAGTGATATAAGACTAAAATAATTTAATTCCAGTCTAAAGCAAAAAAAAGAAAGAAAAAAAAATAAAGACAGACCCCCAAAATATCCTTTGATATTTTATGGCACATTTGGCTCTATCTGAAGATATTTTTGGTTGTAACAACTTGGGGCCATGGGTTCTAGGGCATAGTTCCAACTTGTATTTTCTGTAACCTAAAATCAAATTCTCTCTATTTTAAAAGACTTAACATTCATCAAACTGAACCCAATCCATTCTGAGGAAGAGACAGTGAAGTTACAGTCACAGAAATTGCTACCACTGCCTAAATTAGAACTGTCACTCACTATATTCCAACAAGAAGTTATTCCTTCCTGTATAAGCAGATGGGCATGAAAAAAAAAAAAAGAAGTACTTGTCATTTCACATCAAAATTAAAGCCAAAGAATCATCTCTAAAGACTGAACCTTTCTTCCAAGAAAGTGCTATTTAAAATTTTTTTAAATTTTAATTTAGGGTCACCTGGCTGGCTCAGGCAGTATATGTGACTCTTGATCTCAGGGCCTGAGTTGGAGCCCAATGTTGGGTGTGGAGGTTACTTAAAACAAACAAATAAACAAACAAAAAATAAAACTTTAATGTAGAAATATAAGGAAAGAAAATAATCAAGCAAATAAAAAGATTAGAAAATTTTACTATGGTTCTATCAATAAAATTAACAAAAGGTTATCACAATTTGAAATTTTCTTTAAAAATTCTGACCAATGATTATTTTTATAGTTCTTTTTTAGTTTGTTTTTAATACAACACTGTCATGACTTTTGAATAGTCAGACAGCAATGAAACAGAGCAGCATTGTTCCATGTCCAAATCTAAGCATTTGTCTTTATTGTATGGCTGATTTTAATATTTATCATTGACTTTTAAAATATGTTATCAAACACTTGGGAAGTCCAAATGAACATGAGAGATTTAGAATCTGATGATAGAGTTGCCTGAAACAAAATCAATATCAGTGATATGCCACAACCATGGTTTAAGGGGTACCTACTTTTTATCTGAATGTTTAAGCCTAGGGTTAAGTCAGGGTAGCAATTGCTGCTCCTGATATTAGAACTAAAGTACTTCTACTTAGTTCATTGTTCTTTGTAGCCCACAGTGGCTCCTAAGAACCCCAGATTTGACTTCTCTGCTGTCACAACAGTGACACACAAGAGAAAACAGCAGTTTTCTTTGATGTCTCCAAGACCCAGCCTCAAACAACACATTAAAAGTTCTTTTTTAAAGTGCTTTTCTAAAGGCTATGAACAGAAGAAAAAAAAAATAATAATGAAACAAATGGCTAGACTAAATGGTAAGAAGGAATAGTACTAGGAAAGAAGACATCTAGGAATTTGTGGACTAGTTGCAAAAGTTAGTTTTGACACTGATAAAGAAAATGTGATAAATATACAAATGATTTTTAAAATGAAATTTCAAAAACCTGTATCTTTTAATTTTCTGTGTTTTAAACACACTTTTTTAAGAACCGCTATTTTTAAAATGATCAATGACCCTACTGAATACTGCCCAGATCAAAGTATCTAAATATTGACCTCACTGCGCTGCTATCCAAATCCCAATGGCCACTTTCACCTGGTTCCCTTGGTTCCATCCTCTCATGTAGTAAGCTGTCTTGTCTTTATGTCAGGCACCAGAAAACCCAAATATAGAGTCCGTGGACACCTGCGAACCTCTTTAAATTATATGTAAAGTTGGCGTGTTATGTTTGTGTATGTGTTTGCTAGGGAAAGGGGTCTATGTTTCATCAGATTCTCAAAGGAAACTATGATTAGAGTTTCCGTATAATTTATCTTCCAAATTGGGACACCTGAGAGGAAAAAGCTGATGCCAGGGCAACAGACATAAACTGGGACTGTCTTGTGTAAACAGGGATGTGTATTCATGCTACCAATAGACGAATGTCTTAACAGAAAATATGGGACCTCTCTCTAGGTCAATTCTGTGGATTTATTTAATGCAAATGATATCTCCTCTTTTAGCACGTATAACAGAGAGGGCTTTACTGGGTAGGCTAGGACAACAACTGCTTTACTGTGCAAAATATTCTTTTGTTTCTTCCCTACTTGGGTTTTCCCTAAATTTTATTTTATTTTAAATTACCTGTTACCATGTTGTTCACTGGATAATTCTGAAGAGGGAAGTACATCTGCTTTTCTGTAACTGGAGTCCTTATAAAATGCTTTTCTGTGCTATAAAATGAAACATACAGAAAGTCATATTTATATTTGTTTTTTCCTGAGAAATTATTCCAGGCAATAGTAATCTATTTGCTCTTGAGCAGACTTCAGTCTTACCGGGTGAAAATGTTAAGTGTGAACTTCTTTGTTCTTCTAAATAATACAAGTTCCTATACAGATATTTTCAGTTTTCTTGGCTACTTCACAAAATATATTTTTTTGTGTGTGTGTAGAGGCATAAGCCTTTTTCACAATATTCTTAAAAGCAAAATAATCCAATAATACTTTATAATTAGATAAAATGCATATATACGTATGTAATCTTAAATATGCCAAAGAAAGTATAGTGGGCTCTACTTTAAATAATCACAGCATTTTTTGTTATTCAGTATTTAAATAATTGGAACTCTGTTAACCAGTACTTCGATATTTTATTTTTTAAAAAGATTTTATTTATTTATTTATTTGTCAGAGAGAGAGAGCACAAGCAGGGGGAGCAGCAGGCAGAGCAGGCAGAGGGAGAAGCAGACTCCCCTCTGAGCAGGGAGCCTGATGTGGGGCTCAATCCCAGGACCGGGGATCATGACCTGAGCCAAAGGCAGATGCTTAACCGACAGCCACCCAGGTGTCCCAAGTACTTTAATACTTTAAATAAAAAATGAAATCTGGGAAAATCATGAAGTACACTAAGATTCTGAAGTGACTTCTGAGTTAAAAAGAAAAAAAGTTCAAGTATTCTGAGTGTAGTTGTGTACTATAATTAATTATATTCTAACTTTTAAGAGCTAAGTGGTTTGCAACGAAAATATTCTGTTTTCTAACAGCAGCAAATAACAATGTTTGCTATATTTAGACCTAAAGTATAACCAATGGATAATAGAATTATATGAAAATAAAAACCTCAATAATTAAAAGTTGGGGTCATCCTCAATTTATTATTTTCCTTAAAAAAATCTAAAATTATCCTTAGTGATAGTAAAAGCTTTATTTTCAATTTAAAAAATTAGATTTCATCTGAACTCTTCTAAAAGAAACTACAGCTCGGTTAGGATAAGATCCTTCAAATAAAGCAAAATAGTGTTTCCAGAAGAGTCAGGGACTAAAAAAGGATAACCATTATTGTTATTTATTATGGCTCTAAAATTTCTGGCTAAGCAATGAGATGCGGGAGGGTAGAGAAAGAAATGGAAGCGATATCTAGTAAGAAGGAAGAAGCAATCTTTCATATTAACAACTGATATGATTGTGCACCCTGAAAGGCCAAGAGAAATATTTATATATTTATAGAATCTTAAAGATTCCAAGTGGGTAGTTATAAGACAAATATCCCCAAATCAATAACTTTCCTATATAATAGCAATAACTAATAAAAAATAAAATGGAAAAAATGATCCCATCCACAACAGCAACAAAATTCATAAAAATCTAGAAATAACCATAACAAGAATTTTGTGATTCTATATGCAGAAAAATAGGAAACTTTACTGAGATATAGAAAAGGAAAATAAAGAAAAACAAAAAACATTCTCCTGGGTAGGAATATTAAAAATTATAAAGTCATCAGTTCTTCTCAAATATAACACAATTCTCAACAGGGATTTTAGAGGTTAAGGAAAAAAAAATTCTAAAATTTACCTGAGCAACAACTTGTTGGAAGATCTAATAGGAGGCAGACCAAATTTATAATAGAATGGGAAAAAAAAACCTAGCAATAATCTTAAAAGACATATAAGATTTATATGAAGAAAATATGAAAATGTTCTTTAAGGGCCACAAAAGAAAATTTGAACAAGTGGGGAAAAAATACCATTTTCTCAGATAGAAAGATTCAGTATCAGAGATAGTCTCCCTAAGTTAATCTATACATTTTTTTGTAATGTCACCAGAAATAACAACAGTAATTCCTTAAAAATATATGAACAAGGTAGCTCTAAAATTCAGATCGAAAAATAAACCAGAAAGAATAGCTAAGAAAATTTGAAAAAGAGTAAAGAGGAAAAACTAGCACTAGCTATTAAATCATTTTATAGATAACTAAAACAGAGTGGTGCTGTTGCATGACAAATGAATGAAATATAAAAATATAAAATGCAGAAATAGACCCAAATACTTACAGGGATCTAATCTATGATAAAGGTGGCATTTTAAGATGGGTGGAGATAAATTATTTTTAGTTATTAATCATTTTATTAATTATTAATAAATTATTTAATCAATAGCCACGAGTAGTTAGTTATCTGGAGGAAAGAGAAAAAAATAAAGTGGATCCCCACCTCACATCTTACACCAAGACATATTACAAATGTGTCATAGATTTAAATTGAAAAATAAAGAAATAATTAAGAAGAAATCATAGCAAAAAATAATAATGATAATAATCTTAGGAGTAGGAAGCCTTCCCTAAGTACAACACAAAACCTGAAAGCCATTAAAGAAAATGTTAATAAGTATGAATGTATACGGTAAAACATATTTGCATGACAAAATCCAACATTTTTTAAAGTCAAAAGACAATACGCTAAGAATTAATTGTAAGTTATTTCACAGTGAAGAAATTCTCCTAAAATGTAAAGGGTTCTTATCAAAAAATAAAAGCAAAACTCAATCAATAAAAAAATGTGCAAAGGATATGAACACACAGTTCACAGAAAAGGAGATAAAAGTGGTTCTCAAACACCTGAAGACACTCAACCTCATTCATCGTAATAGCAATTCAAACAAAACTAGACTAAGATACCATTTTACACCTATCAGATTATCAAAGACCAAAATATATGATAGTACTCAGTGTTGGAGACGGTTTAGGGGAAGTGGGATGACTAACCATCCCAGTTTACGCTAGATTAAGGGATTTCTCAGGACGTGGGACTTTTCAGTGTTAAGATCAGGACAGTTCTAAGCAAACCTGGACGTTTGGTTACCCTAGCTGGAAAAGGCACTTTTATACACAACCAGTAGGAGCACAAATTGGTTTAACATGTAGGGAAGGCAATTTGATAAGACGTATCAAGGATACAAATCTACATGCCCTTTGACCTCCTCAGAATTATCCTACAGATACACACACAAAATGACATTACATAATCATTCACTGAAGCATTGTTTTTAATAACAAATTAGAAATTACCTAAAAGTCCATTAAAATAAGCAACAAAAAATAAATCAAATAATTAAATTAAATAATTAAATCCACATAGTGGAACACTATACAATACAAAATGAAAAAGCTCTTTATGTAATAATATGGAATGATCTCCAAGGTAAATTACTGAGTGAAAAAAGGCAAGGGACTGAACAGGGCTTATAGTCTATCACTATTTGTAAGAAAAATACTTATATGAATTGGTTGTTTCTGGGAGGGAAACTGGCTCACTAGGGATCAGTATTTTCATGTATCCCCTTTTGTACATGTTGGATTTTGATTAATTAAAATTTGAAAATAGAAAAATAATATGTAGGCATGAAGAATTAAGGAAAAGATTTTTAAAAGGGGAGTAAATGAGTTTGGGACTTGCCTTGTCAGGTATTAAAATACGTAAATGAAGTTAAATAACTTAAAAGAATATTGTACTGATATAGAAATAGATCCACAGATTAGCGGAATAAAACAAATAGTCTAAAAATAGATCTCCATATACATAAAAATAACATGACAAAGGGAAATGACATATCAGTTAGATATAGATATATTACTCAAAAAAAAAACAGTGGAAATTTCTTATTTGCAAAATAAAATCAATTTAGATCTTCAACTATTACCATATACCAAAATAAATATCTTCAGAATTTAAAACTGATTTGATCTCTGAATGGGAAAGAACTTTTCTGAACATAAAAGCAGTAGAAGAAATTATAAAGGAAAAGAGATCAATTTAATGATGCAGAAATTTTAAACTTCTATTTCTAAAAAAGTATAAGCCAGACAACAAACTGAGGATATAATGTGACTAATTGGCAAAATGATAATATAGCTGTTATATAAAGATGCCAGACAAGTTGATAAGACAAACAATGAGACCCCCAGTAAAAAAGGGAGAAAGGATAAAAACAAACCACAGAAAAGAAATATAAAATGCTAATAAATTCAAAAAGGTTCAAAGCCATTAGTAATCAAAGAAAAATACACATTAAAACAAGATTTTTTGTATATAACTAGCAAGAAATGTACTCATGTTGATGGTGGTTATCTCTAAGTGGTGGGGTTGCTTATAATTTAAAATCTCTTTGTTTTCTATTTTGACAAATTACATGCATTATGTTTATAACAGAATAATTAAATTCATGCAATTTTCAGAAGATTTCGGGAACATATTGGGAAGCGGAAAAAGCATAGTAATTACGAGTTTGGATTCTGGATTGGCTAGACTTAGCTTCAAATTCAGCTTCACTATGTAATGATGATGTTGGGTGACAGCTCTCTGAACCTGTTTCTTCAATGGTGAAATGAGGCTACTAGCATTTATCTATCATACAAAGTTATGAGAATCAAATGAACTGATAAGCTTACAAGTGTCTTACATTTAGCAAGTGTTTAATAACTGGTTCATCACCTACTGTTCGATATCATTAGTAGTATGCCAACAAAACAAACACTTCCTTAGGGCAAAGTTTATTTTATCTATGTTCATACTGCACCCTCTGGTGGTTCTAAAAAGAAAAGGCTCTAGGTTAGATGCGTACCTAAGATCTATTCATATTATCTGTTGTTATTATTATTGGATTGGACATATTTTCCCCAAATTTGTAAGCCCCCTTTGTACCCTAAACTAGTTTTTGTCAGATGTTTTTCCAAGTGTATATTTTTCTTTTGACTTAGTTTATGGTGTTTTTATTGCCATGTACAAGTTTAAAATATTTTTGGTAGTCACACTTAATCAAATTTTTCCTTGACAGCTTCCATGTTTTGCAGGGCAACTATTTCTTAAAGAACTTATGTATCTGATATCTTTCCTAGTCAGGTGAATCACTGGGAGTTACTTTTTATTTTCTATTTCCCAGCCTTCTCTTACAAGGTCACTTAGGATAATTATTCTTTCCTCTATTAATCCCTTAAGAATATCTTCATGGTCTTACCTCTCCTATTCTTACTTTTCTTCCTCTTTTTACCAGTTTCTTATCTCAAAAAAGCATAACAAGTTCAAAGGAGTGCTATACATAGAGATCCCAAGACTTAAAATATGGATTCTCTAACTTAAGTGTAGAATATCTCGAAGTCACAGGACCATGAAACAATAGTTTACTAAACTTGATTAAATACACAACTTTGTGTAAATTAGATAACTAACTTCAAATTATAACAACTAAATGGTAGGTACCAAAGATATAAGAAAAAAACTATGGAAGAAAAACTTAAAATTGAAAAACCTATATAAAGTAAACCCATTATTTTTATATTGAAGAGAGACAGCTATTATGTGATCATTTTTATTTCAGCAGCTAAATACCAGACCTTCAAATAGCCAGTACTCCCTATGGGTATTTGACAACCATGGAACTAGAAAATATGGAATTAGGACTAGATAACGAATAAGTCTAAAACAAAGGGGGCCTCTTATAGATTGGTTCTAACATAAAGGTAAATCCATGATTGTCTGTCTTTTTAAATTTAATTTCTTAATCCAAAGTAAACACATTATAAACAATTTGGAAAGGAAAGGAGCAAATCACTCAGAACTTCCAATCCTAATAAAATTACTGCTCGTATTTCATATATCTCCTTGTTTAAAAAACAATGTAACAGTAATCACAATATACACAAATTCTTATTTCTTTTGTGCAAGGATAGTCCATCATGGTGGTGGCTCTGGAATTAGACTGACCCAGTTCAAATCCAACTTCTCCCCACTTAGTTTGTATGACTTTGGGCAAATTAATATATCTAATTCTAGATCTCTTTTGCTGTAAAATAGCAATGGTGATAATGATATCAATTATGTAAGAAGACCATGAAAATTAAGTGAGATAAACACAGTTAGTGTTCAAAGATGCCTACATTGAATTGACTATCAAAGAAGTGTATGAATTCAATACCTTTTGGATAATTCTTTTTCCTGATCTGTTGCTAGTTCACTGCTTTCCCCAAGGGCTTTTATTTCATTTGGTGCTATTTCATCATGCTGGAGATAGCAAAAGAAATCACATTTTCAAAAATCAGCACATCAATGATCCAATCAAATGTTTTTTAAAAAAAACAAAAAAGTAAATTGGCAATATATATCAAGAGTCATAAAAATATTTATACACTTAGGTCCATTCAATCTAGTTTGGTGGCAAAAACTTACAAAACTTTGCACACATACATGATTATATTATTTGTTTTTAAGGCTATGTGATGAAGGCTATGTATTTTTAAAATATCAGCTGTGGTTGTATTAGGTTGCAAAATTTTGGCTAATTTTGTTCTTTTTTCAATTTTTGACATTTTCCCTAATGTGGCCATGTTACTCTTTAGTTTTTAAAAGAAAAGGAAACAAAATTTTTTTTATTAATTTAAACTTTCTTAAAATCCTTGACTTGAAAATTCCTAGGCTCCCGTGAGTTACAAATCAAAAGTAGAAAGTAAGCTGAACAAATTATATTTCCCCTTCAAAATTAAAATGGAGTATTTAGCTATGGAGTTACGAAAGAACAAAATGCATACTTAGCTTTTCAAAAAGATTATGTGAAAGTGACTCAGATACTGGTACCTGTCACATAATGTAATTACTTAATATGCCATTAGGAAATTCTCTGTTTAGATCACAAATCCACTCCAAACAATAATAATGTTCCCCAAATTACTTACCAGATTTACCCTTGTTGTTGCCATTCAATGAAGTACTTTCTACTTATATATTCTATGTTACATTATTATAATTGGCTAATACCAATCAATATTTTGAAAGAACAAAATCATTTATCATAAAATCTTATAATTTCTAGAGTCAGTCATTACCACAGGCAAGTTCTACTAATTTTTTCATAGAAGAAACATTGGATTAGTTTGGAGCTGAGAAAATTTGGTTCCATTTTGCTAATGCCTACTATGTGAACTAAAACAGGTTTTTACCTTCCCTTTACCCCAGTTCTCTCATTTCCAAAACAGAATGATACATTAATGGGCTTTAAGGAGCTTTTTAGCTCTAAAGCTCTTCATATCCAATAATTATTGTTAAATAACAACCATTTGATCACCACTTACATCCCTGAAAACACTATGGCAAGCCAATATTAGATATTTTAGTCCTTAGTACAACATAGCCAAAGATACTAAAATAACTATGATTTTCAGATGATGACAACTTGGGAGGAAAAAAAAAACAGATTAATAAAAGAAATACAAAATGTGTAAGTTAATTGCTTGGCTTCAGACATAAAAATATTTTCTCCCCGTTTATTTTGAAAATTTTCAAACTCTGAAATGTTAGAGAATAATACGGTAAGTACTATATACCTTTCACCTAGATTCATAACATGTTAACATTTTTATTACTCTGCATGCCTTCTCTCATTTTTTATTTTTTGCTGGACCACTTGAAAAGATTTGCAGATATTATGGCATTTTACTTCTTAATCTTTAGCTTGCATTTTCTTTAAAAAGCATTCTTTTATCTTTGTAATACCACCATCACAATTAAGAAAATTAACATTAATTCAGTATCACCAAATAATTCATATTTAAATTTTCCCAATTGTTCTCACCATGTTTTTTTCACTTTTTATTTAAAAAATATCCAGAACCCAATCAAGGTTTATACATCATATTTGGTTGTTATGTCTCTTGATCTTAGAACAGAATTCCTGCTTTTTTTGTTTTTTGTTTTTTATGATATTGTTTTAAAGATTCTAATGTGATATGTCTCACATTCTGGAATTGTCTGAGTGTTAAACAGGTTAAGCATTTTGAATAAGAACACTCTATAGATAACATTGTATGCTTTTCATTATATCACATCCAGCTGAACATAATGAGAGGTTATTCCAATTTGGGTGACGCTAAATTTGACCAGTTGGTTAAGGTGGTGTCCACCAGACCTCCCTACTGTGAAGGCACATTGCTTACCTTTGTAACTAATAAGTAACATGTAGGGTGATAATTTGAGAGCAGGTTTTAACATCCATTAGTGACCCTGCCTAAATCAATTATTTTATTGGGGATGGTAAAATGGGGTTTTCTATTTAGTTGCTATTTTATAAGGAAAATTTCCCTTATCCCACCTTTCCTTTCCTTCCTTCCAACCCTCCTTCTTGCCTTCCTTTCTTTCCTCTTCTCACCTTCTTTCCTGCCTTCCTTCTGTCCTTTTTTTTTTCTTTCTTTCTTTATGCTTCTGGAGTATCACTATCGAATCATGGATTCTTTTAAATTTAATGTACTATAATTCATTATTGTCATTCTTTTTGATGCTCAAATTATCTCAAATTTGGCAGTGCATAAATTTTAAAATAAGTCAAAAGCATTGACAAATTTGAGGCAGAATAGCAAAAGCTATAAAATAGTCAATTTTCAGTATTGTACATATTTATTGATGGGTATTATTCAAAACATTTAACAAATGACACAACACAGGACTTAGTAAATCGGAATCTATGCTGGCAGTAAAAAACTGGTAAATATTGTGCACCTATTATTCCCCTAATTAATGATAGAAGCAAATTTTCAAGTTTTTTACATGAATGATTTTATTCATATGAAAATATCTCAAATTTATCAGTGTACTAGTGTAAAAACAATATCAGAGTAGATAATGTTCAATAAAACCATGCCCTTTAAATTCCATAACTAGGATCACTGGTTAGTGTTAACATGTCACAAGTAAACATTTTTCAGATTACATTGCCTTCAAAAATTTTTGAAACTGCAGATTCTCACCAAATACTTTAATTTATTCTTACCTTCTCTATCAGAATATGTTGGTCTTGTTCCCAAATAAAACTACCAAGTTTTCTTCTTATTTCTGTGGTAAGAAAAACAAATCCAATATTATTTTTTAAACTAATTTTGTAGAATTTTCTGAAGTTTACTTGTAGTCTGAAATTTCTACACCAGTGTTATTCCAACTCACCTAAGATGCTTGTTTAAAATGCAGATTCTTACTGAATCAGAAGACTGAGGAGGAGCTCAGGAATTTGCATTTCTAACAACCTCCCCAGATGATTCCAAAGCATTATGAGAACCACTGTTGTAAATTTTTTCTGCAGAATTTATGCTTTCATTAGATATCTGTCTTTAGGCCAGCCGTTAATAAAGAAAATTGTCCAGTCAAAATTATAGGTATAAAATTCCTAAATTTGTAGAGAGAGGTCCTCGAGAATTCAATAATTTGGTAAAAGAGGAGTGGAAGAGAAACATGTCTAGTGGGCATAGTACTATAGGAATTCTAACAATGCTCAACATGTCAAAGGACTATGTCATCATCCTTAATGATCTCAAAAGCTTCCACAGTAGCCCAGTTGAGGACAAAAAGGTAACACTCCTCTAGACCTATGTTGTCCAATATTATAGCCACTGGATTAGCTATATATTGGCACCATATTGAAATGGGGCTAGTCCAAAGTGAAATGTGCTGTGAGTGTAAAATAAACACTGGATTTCAAAGATTTAGCATCAAAAAAAAGAATGCAAGTATCTCAATAATTTTTATATTGGTTATATATTGAAGTGATATTTTAGATATATTAGGTTAAATAAAATGTATTCTTAAAATTAATTTCACATAGGGGTGCCTGAGTGGCTTAGTTGGTTAAGCTTTCAACTCCTGATTTCATTTCAGGTCATGATCTCAGGGTCATGAGATCGAGTGGGGAGTCTGCTTGAGATTCTTTCCCTCTCCCTCTGCCCCTCCCTTCGCTTGGGCTCTTTCAATCTCTAAAAACAAACAAATAAATCTTTAAAAAATTAATTTCACTTATTTTTATTCATAGATTTCTTATTTATACTAGAAAATTTAAAATTAGTATGTGGTTCACATTTGTATCTCACACTTCTACTAGACAATACTGGTCTAGGTGGATAATGTATACTTTTTATTCTTAAAAAAAAGCATGTTTTCATTTAAAACAGATCTTTTAAAATTTTATCTATTAATTTTATTTTTTAAAGATGTATTTATTTATTTATTTTAGAGCGAGAGAGAGCACGTATGAGGCAGAGGGAGAGGGAGAGGGATTATTAAACAGACTCTGCACTGAGTGTGGAGCCCCCAACACAGGCCTTAATCTCACAACCCTGAGCTCATGACCTGAGCCAAAATCAAGAGTCAGATGCTTAACCAACTGAGCCACCCAGGCGCCCTAATGTATACAGAACAATACAATATATAGGTTCATTATTAAAATGAGTCTTAAAATTTCATTATAATCATGAAGAGATTCAAAACTAGCAAACATTTATTAAATGTTCACATCAGACTATTTAATATATTATCTCATTTTATCCTCAAACAACTTGTTAAAGCTCACAAAACCAATAAATATTGGATTCTAGCCAAGGAGCACTATGAGGGCAAGATCTGCTTTTTGTCTTATTCACCATTGAATCCCCAGCACCTGGGTTGAAACCTGACACATAGTTTAGTGAATGTGTGAGTGAGCAATAAACAAAGCTAAAATGTACACCCAAGGCAATCTGACTGAGAACAAAGATCAGTCAAGTTGGGAAACCTAGCTGGATTTGGCTAACAGAGATTGGATAAATGATTTTTGCTAACCTTTTTGCAAGCATGCAGGAGGAAGAATGAAATGACCTAAAGCGACCGAATTTTTTATTTCAGTATTAGCTACTGCAGAGAGATAGTAGGCGTGAAAAACTGTAGCATTATCTTCTATGTAATCAAGGCTCTGATGTATTCTAGAAGAAAGAAAGGAAATATTTTAGGTTATAAAATAAACAAGAATGTATTCAACCTTTCGAAAGAAAGAATAAGTGAGTGGAAGTAGGGATAATTATCTATAGGCAATCAGGACACTGGGGAATAAGGGAGTGGGGAGGGGGCAGCCAGGGTGGTGATTAGACCTCTGCTTTGAAATCATAACGTGAAGGGGGATCTCAGGTGGGCAGATTGGAGGCAGAGTAACCTCTCTGAAAGCTACTGTGATTCCAGCAAGAGGTCATGACCTTGTGTAGGAAGATAGTAGCAGTGAGTGCCAAGAACATTCACAGGGGTACATGGTACATGTACTGTGGTGTTTAGCCGCCGACTGATTAATGGGAGTGGGGTTGTTATTCACCAGAAACTGCTAGGCTTTTAAGTTTGAGAACACAGGACCTGGGGCGGGGTGAAGGGGCAGTCAGGAGATTTGGTTGAAACATATGTATGTGATGGGCCTTCAAGGCACCACGTAGAGATGTGGGAGAGACAGCTAGAAACACAAGACTGGAACTTGGGAAGACTCGTGGACCACGTAGGAGGCCATGTCATTGTGGCAGAAAGGCGAAGAGAAAGGTTGTTTATATCCCTCCCCCCTTCCCATCTAGGGCTGAAAACGTGCTCCTTTCCCGTCTATTGCTATCATCAATATTTCTTAGTGACTGCGACTTCCATCTTCAGCTCCTGGATCATCATGACCCAAGAGGCACTGCCAGGTGGTCTTCTGGTACCTCAGCGTGTCTGGGTGGGAGGCATCACAGCTGAACAAGAAGTCGGCGGCCCTTGGGTCACTGATCGAACCGCCTTCGGCCACTGCGGAGGCAAGAGCACAAGGTGAGCCTATCAAGGACCCTGGGACCAAAGTACTATAGAGAAGACAGATGCTCTGCCCACCACCTCACCCGCGCCTTCCACGCAGCTGCCTACCCCAGAACTGCCTCAGTTCTCGACCGACGCTGCCGCAGAACCAACCCCGCTGCCCTTGAAACATGGCGATGGGCCCTCACACGGGGGTGTGGGGGAAGGGGGGCTGACGGGGATCGCTGATTGGTCCGAGGTGCGAAGCCAAGCTCGATGATTGGTTCTCAGAGTAATGGGCGGGAAAAGCCTGAGGCTGAAGGAAGAAGCGTCTGGTCACTACCAGAGAGCTGACGGACGCGTGGGATTGTGGAGAAGCCTCTCAGCTTTCCCCTGATACGGCGGAGAAGGGCCAGTCACGCTTGTGAGTTTTAAACCCTAGTGTTAAAGTTATTGTGCTGCTGTTACAGGCATGGTCGCAGGCTCTGTGGCATTAGGTATTATTTTGAAGCCAAACTCATTTTATCATTTCATTTATAAATGTTTCAATTAGAATCTCCAAAAGATGAGGCCTTTAGAAAGACAAAACCACAATACAATTATCACACTTAAAAATAATAATTCTTTAATACAAATTTCATCAGTGTTGAAATTTCTGGTTTTTTCAAAATTGTGCTTTTCTTTTTTCCAGAACCACCTACCACCTACCCCCTTACATCAGTTTTGATAAGCTATATTTTCCTGGTGTTGGGTCCATTTAATCTAAAATTTCGAAAATATTGATATAAAGGTGGTAAAACTTTATCTTTTTTAATGTCTGCAGGCTCTGTAACAATAGTTCCTTTTCCATTTCTGTTATTAGTTATTTGTGCCATTTTATTTCTTAGTCGCACCAGAGGTTTGTCAATTTTATTAGTCTTTTCATAGAACAAACTTTTGGCTTTGTTGATACTCTTTAATGTATTTTCTATATCATTAATTTCTGTTCTTATGATTTCCTTAGTCTTTAATTGCTGTTTTATTAATTTCTTCAAAGAGATGAGTGACTTTCATTCTATTTTCTAATATGTGCATATAAGGCTATAAATTTTCTTAAAACTGTGTTTACTTTAAAATTTCCAAACACATGATTACGCCGTTATTTTGTTGTTAATGATTGCTTTTAAATACATTAAGGTCAAAGAATATGGCCTATATGATTTTAATCTTTTAAAATGTGTTGAAAATTCCTTTATGATGGAAGTATATGGTCAGTGTTATGTGTGTGTTTGCAAAGAGTATTTTGCAGCTGTTGGATATTCTGAGTGTTGGACGCAGCATTCTGCATGTTTATTAGGTCAAGTTTGTTGATCATATTGTCAGATTTTTCTATCAGTTACTGAAAGAAGCGTATTAAAATCTCCTTTGTGGATTTATTGATTTCTTGTTAATTTTTGCTTTATATATATATATTGTAATTACGTTAGGTGCATGCTAATGTATACTTGTTACTTCCTACTTGACTGAACTATTAAGCACTAAAATATGAAAAGCAAAACTTTAAAACATACGAATAAAACAGGAGAATACCTCTCGGGCCTCTGAGTAGAGAATAACTTTTTAACAGACACAAGTATTAACCAGTAGGAGAAGATATTTGCAGTATGAATAATCAACAGAGTATTGGTATCTAGAGCACATAAGTAACTCTATGAATCAATAAAAGACAACATAATAGAAAATATGGGCAAACAGCTGAATAGACATTTCATAGAAGAAATTTAAATGGCCAATAAACTTATAAAAAGATGCTCAGCCATAAGGGTAATTAGGGAAATGCAAACTTAAACTATGAGATACCATTATGTACCCACTGTACTGGTAATAATTGAATTGCTAAAAACATAGATTAATGGGAACTGTAGGAATGTAAATTGGCATAGTCACCTTGACCAACAATTCAGCATTACTTACTTGAAGATGTACATACCCAAGTGCCAGCATTTATTAGATATATACCTAGAGAAACTCTTGCTCCCCTTTACCAGTACACCTTGTGCAATAATGTTTATGGCAACATTGTTGCTAAAGCAACAGCAACAATCAGAGACAAAACTAGAAACAACCACTTCTTTATCAACAGTAGTTTGGGTATTTAAACTATTGTATTTTCATAGAATGGAATACGACATAACTTTGAAATTTCAAAAAAGCTAAGGAAGACATAGAACATGATTCCATTTACTTAAACTTCAAAAAACAGGCATAAGGGGGTTGCCTGGATGGCTTAATTGGAAGAACATGTGACTCAAACTCTGGGTGGTGAGTTTGAGCCCCACTTTGGGTGTAGAGATTACTTAAATATTTTAAAATTTTTTTTAAAAAACAGGCATAATGAAACTTTCTTTTTAGGGATACATATATAATGCAGTAAAGAGAAAACTAAACAGTATGGTTGTTGGAAAAATATACCTATGAATTATTTTCAGAAAGGAAAAAAACAGAAACAAAATGTAGAATAATGATTACTTTAGGGCCTAGAGAGGCACACAGGGGCCTTAAAAGGTTTTGATACTATTTTATTTGCAAAACTAGATGGTCAACTAATGAGTGTTTGTTTTTTGTGTCATTCTCTAAATTGCATATATATATTATTACATACACTCTTTTGTGTGTATTTTACAATTTAATTCTTAAAAATAATCAATTAGGTCAACTTAGGAGGATTTTATCTAAAGTAGTTAAGCAAATATTTGGCCTTGACTAAATCACCTTTACTCATCTGAAATATTAATTTGTCCAAAGCATCTCTTTCCTTGGAAATACTTGGTAATCCAGTATTACTTTTTCCCCCTCCTATATCTCAACTATATTATACAACTGTGTGATGATATTGCCATTGTTATTCTAAAAGTCAATTTAGTCACAGAAAAATGCAAGCCATTCTACTTTTCAGGTTCTTACCTCAGTGAATCCTAACACACTGACTTTACCTTCTACTTCATATTTTTGTTACTAGCAGCCTCATCTCCTATAGCCTGGGATAAAACAATATATAAGATAGCCCTAATCATAATTCTTAATGAATACCATTCAGAGTCTGTTTCTAGCAGGAAAGTCTCATATAGATGTTTTATTATTCATACTCATTGGAAGGATTCCTGCCTTTAATTATAATCTGAGTTCTACATAGAAGGATTATTCAAATTATTCAGTATAAAATAACCAATTATCTGGGAAAACTGTGCAAAAATAAATTTGTGTCATCTATTTTAAGACAAATGCTGGAAAGTTGAGGTAGTATGTTAGAGAAAGTATTAAGGTGGATACCTACAGATAGTGGAAAATATGTATACACCTGTGGTCTGTTCTTGTTCTCCTGGTGATTTGAAAAAAAATTCATTTTTTCCTCTTTTAAAAAAATGTTATTGTGGTATAATTTACATCCCATAAAATCTACCCATTATAAGTATATGGTTCACTAATTTCTAGTATATCTATATAGCTATGCAGCCTCACCACACACACACAAAAAAAAAACCCATTCATTTTTAAGAAGTATATTTACCGGGGCGCCTGGGTGGCACAGCGGTTAAGTGTCTGCCTTCCGCTCAGGGCGTGATCCCGGCGTTGCGGGATTGAGCCCCACGTCAGGCTCCTCTGCTGGGAGCCTGCTTCTTCCTCTCCCACTCCCCCTGCTTGTGTTCCCTCTCTAGCTGGCTGTCTCTATCTCTGTCAAATAAATAAATAAAATCTTTAAAAAAAAAGTATATTTACCAATTTCAGATTAGAATTTTTATTCATTCCTACTCATCTTTCACTATCTCCAACTTAACCACAACTTTTCTTCAGAATTTTCTCTTTCTATTCTGGTGAATATTAACCTCCCCTTTTTCTGAACTCTCTATTACTTGTCTATCCCCAAGGACAGACTTTAGATATCAATTATCTAGAACTCTGTATATGACTTAATAGGTAGGGACTAGGCCCTATTCTATACCTCAAATTCGTTGTCGTACTACTTGAAATTCTCTACCACAGTGCCTAAAACCTATCATTAGAAACATTACTTACCGAATATGGTCTATACGTTAGCTAGTAAGTGGTACCAGACTGATGTTAAATTTTCTGAATTTGATAATTTAGTACTGTGATCATGTAAGAGAGTATCTTGGGGGTGCAGGCATGTGGAACATGCCTCAGTCAGTAGAGCATGCGACTGTTGATCTTGGGGTGATGAGTTCAAGCCCTACTTTGGGTATAGAGCTTACTTAAAAAGAAGAGAGAAGAGAGTATCTTGGTTCTTAGGAGATATTCACTGAAGTATTTAGGAAAAAGAAGCATAATGTCTGCAACTTAATCTGAAGTGGTTCAGCAAAAATAACATTAGCCATACACTACACACACAAAATCATATGGGGTGGATATGGGGGAGAGAGAATAAGAAAATGTGGCAAAATGTTAATAACTGATGAATCTGAGGGGGATTACAGAAGAGTTTATCATACAAAATGCAATTTTTCTGTGTTTGTATTTTTCTTACAAAATTCAAACTTACAAAAAATTTTTTCTTACAAAAAGATTAAAAAGAAAAAGTTCCTTTAGGTCCATAGTTCTCTGCCTTACCTACACATTAAAATCACCTGAGAGCTTTTAGAATTACAAATGCCTAGACCCCACCTGCTAGAGATTTTTATTTAATTGTTCTGGGTGGTGTCCAAGCATCTGAATTTAAGTCTCCCCAAATGAGCCCTTTTTTTCTTTTTATGCTTCTTTTATGTCTTTCGAAACATCTAGCAAGGTTTCAAGCACAAAACAAGTCCTTATTACATTCTTTTTTTTTTTTTAAAGATTTTATTTATTTATTTGACAGAGATAGAGACAGCCAGAGAGAGGGAACACAAGCAGGGGGAGTGGGAGAGGAAGAAGCAGGCTCATAGCAGAGGAGCCTGATGTGGGGCTCAATCCTTTAATGCCGGGATCACGCCCTGAGCCAAAGGCAGACACTTAACTGCTGTGCCACCCAGACACCCCTCCTTATTACATTCTGACTGAAGCGAATTTATTTATTTATTTATTTTTTAAATTTAATTTAATTTTATTTATTTGTTTTTTAAAGATACACAATTTGGGGCATGTGGGTGGCTTAGTCGGTTAAGCATCTGCCTTCAGTTCAGGTCATGATCCTGGGGTCCTGGGATCCAGCCCTGCATTGGGCTCCCTGCTCAGGGGGGAGCCTGCTTCTCCCTCTCCCTTTGCCGCTTCCCCCACTTGTGCATGCTCTCGCTCTCAAATAAATAAAATCTTTTGCAAAAAAAGATACACAATTTATTTATTTTTATTTATTTTTAAGTAGGCCCCATGCCCAATGTGGGGCTTAAAGTCACAGCCTCGAGATCAAGAGTCACATGCTCTACTGACTGAGCCAGCCAGGTTCCATGAATTTATTTACTCTTTTTTTTTAAAGTAATTTCTTAAAAGTAGCCATAATCATGTCATGGCTGTTTACCCAACTCAGCAGCTATGAATATATTGTAGATGCCAACACTACAGGAATATTACCTGTGGTATGTGTGTATCCTTCCCATTATGATAGATAAGATAGGGGGCTTTTACCCTGCCAAAGAGCTGTGCTAATTGTAATTTTAAAGGGCCAGTGTTGCAGGTCCTAGATAACCCCCCCACAAAAAAAAAAAAAAAACCCTATCAGATATAAAGAATGAAGCCCAGTTAGATAGGACTTCGAAAGAAAAGAAGGGTTGGTTCATCAAGGGTATTACTGAGATAAATGATACTAAGAACTTAATTTTTTAAAATTTTTTTAAAGATTATTTACTTATTTATTTATTTAACAGAGCCAGCAAGAAAGGGAACACAAGCAGGAGGAGTGGGAGAGGAAGAAGCAGGCTCCCAGCAGAGGAGCCTGATGTGGGGCTGGATCCCATAACGCCAGGATCACGCCCTGAGCCGAAGGCAGACACTTAACGACTGCGCCACCCAGGCGCCCCAATACTAAGAACTTTAGACTTAGAAGGAACACGCTGGAGAATGAGTATACTGGAGAGGACAAGATTAAAAAAAATATTGATATTTAAATTATAGGCAGGAATGATATATAGGACATAGTCAAAAGCAGACTGAAATACTTAAATGTATTTGAACGCAAAAAAACAAGTACCTCCACAGACAAATAAAGCAAGAAAAAGAGAGTGAGAGAGTCAGATTTGCTGGACTAAACAAGTATCTTAAGAGAATTCAAGACAAAATTATAAACTAGCCCAGATAATTTCCTAGTTTTTTCAATAAATCTCTGGAACAGTTTTTTTTTTAATCACTGTAACAAGTTCTAGAAAAGAAATATGTTGCAAAATTTATATTAAAAGATAAATGGGGAGGAGAGCCTGGGTGGCTCAGTTGATTAAGTGTCTGCCTTTGGCTCAAGTCATGATCCTGGAGTCCCGGGATTGAGCCCCTTGTTGGGCTCCCTGCTCAGCAGGGAGTCTGCTCTTCCTTCTCCCTCTGTTCCTCTTTCCACTCATGCTCTCTCTCTCTCAAAATGAACAAATAAAATCTTTTAAAAATAAAAGATAAATAGGAAGGAGAGTACACATCTGAAAATTTATCTATTAAGAGTCTTGTGCTGAGAATAATGACAGCATAATAGAATTTCAGGGTGTTTGGAAAGGGTTTCCAAGCATCACAAACTGAAGTTTCAGTTTGCTCCAGTCATAATAGCATGATGATCATTCTCATGAAGAGTGGCTTCTGTGTCCTAGAAGACCCCAGAGAAGTAGAAGGACATCTTGAAAAGCTCCGGTGAAATGCACTTAAGACCCTGAGAATAGAATTTAGTTTGTGAATCATTTCTTCATTATTCTAGAGTTCCCCATAAACTGGGAAGAGAAACCAGTGAGACTGGAACTATTTTAATACCTCTTTAATAACGCTCTGAATTTATACAATAGTATGACTAATTACTGTGGGTGTATGATATGCAAGGGTTCTTTATTCTCTCCACCATCATTAAGGCATGGGCAGAAGTAAGGATAAAGTTTCTCCATGAAAGTGCTAGTGAAGGTGTAAATGTGGGTCATGGTTTTAGCATTGTAGAAGGACACCTGCCCTCCTTCATAATCCAGGTATATGCCCACCTTGTTGAGGTTATTAGTCAGTTTCAGACTGCAAGAAGGCAAATCCAGAGCCTTTAGGTCAGTTTGGTTTCTTAGTCTTAAAAGCCAGAATCCTTGCTCAGGAGTTAGAGAGCAGCTGCCCTTCCGAATGATGGATTCTCTGACGACTCCAACTGTCCATTTTGTCTTCTTTGCTACTTCTACTTCCCAGTACCACTTTCCAGATGTGAAGCCTTTTGAGCCCAGCACAGCCACACTTGAGTCAAACCTCTCTGGATCATCGGGCATTACCTGCTTAATGTCACCATGCCACACACTGGTCCGGTTTTTGGAGAGCATCAGATTTGGGTGAGCTGTTTTAGGGTCTAGAGTTAATGAAGATAGGCCTAGTAAGAAAAGAAAGCAGGGCAAGGGAGAAAAGGGATGAATGCAAATTCCCATAGTAAAAGACCGTATTTACACAGACGTCAGTACTTTATCTTCCCATGTACATATGCTCTTAGACAAGTAATTACTTATATACTTTTTATTGTTTTATACCCATGTAGCTATATTCTAGACATTTTTAAATTTGTGGTAAAAATCTGACTTTACTTTGAAGCAATTTATGCTCCAACAAAGAAAACAATACAAATAATATTCATCTGTACTAATAAATTTAAGAAAATACAAATGTTGAAAGCATAAAAATTAGGTAAGTTTGTCCTTGGAAAACTTTCTAAAGATAATAAATATTTCAGTTATGAGATGTATTCAGGATGCACTGGGTAAACAGAGGCAAAAAGGAATGGGTTAAAAATAGTAGCTTACGCGAGAGAGGAAGGTAAGGGCTTGCCTGTTAGAGGCAGGTAAGTCAGAGCTAACTGGGACGGGTTAGAGGACAATGGTGAGTTTATATGTTATTTAATAGGTAATGGGACTTTTAAGATGTGGAGTGGTTTATGCCATGTTAATCAGAATGTGGGTCACCAATTGGGACAAAATAGTACAGAAATTAAGAGTAAGCTCTTAGAAACTTTTTTTTTTTAAGATTTATTTACTTATTTTAGAGAAAGTGAGTGGGGGGTGGGGAGCAGAGGGAGAGAATCTCCAGCAGACTCCCCATTGAGCAAGCAGCCCATTCTGACGCTGGATCCCATGACCCTGAGATCATGACCTGAGCTGAAATCAAGAGTCAGACACTTAACCAACTGAGTCACCCAGGCGCCCCTCTCTTAGAATCTTTCATAGCAATCTGATAGAGTAATTTTATGTCATTTGATCTAATAATTAAACAATTAGGCTTGTTCTTTGTAATATTTTTTTATTCCGCTTTTTTTGGTAATTAATTTATATTGTCTTCCACAAATATATTAGTCCATGACAGGTTGAGATTTTTAAAAATGGTCCTTCCTCACATTATTTGTCAAGCACTGGTTTAGACAAGTAAGTAGGCAGCAGTGTAAAAAAGAAATTCTAAATGAAGAGATGTTGGAAGCATATCAGCAAGATGACACAAATTTTAGGTGTCAGGTCATCAAACCTTGGCACAAAATTTGATAAAGGAAACAAAAAAATTATGTGTTCCCGTAAGGGGCACAGATACATATATGCACACATTTGTTGTTAATGAATTTATTTGTCCTTGGAAGTGAGATCAATCCAGTCCAACTCTCTTCCCAGAGAACCCAAAGTCTTTATCATCCCAAGGAATTCTCTTCTAACAGGAGACTTTGTAGAATCCTGACTTTTTCCATAGAAGCTGAATATTCTCTCCCTCACGTATCCCCATTTGCCTTGGGTTGTTGCTCTTTCTAACATGAGAACTGGGATTTCTTTGGAGATATATAGACTCCTTACCAACCTTTTTATTTTATTTTTATTTTTTTAAAAAGATTTTATTTATTTATTCGACAGAGATAGAGACAGCCAGCAAGAGAGGGAACACAAGCAGGGAGAGTGGGAGAGGGAGAAGCAGGCTCATAGCGGAGGACCCTGATGTGGGGCTCGATCCCATAACGCTGGGACCACGCCCTGAGCCAAAGGCAGACGCTTAACTGCTATGTCACCCAGGCGCCCCCTTACCAACCTTTTTAGAACCCCAGTCTGCTGTTGTCACCAAGCCTTTCATACTTCCAGCTAACTCAGCCTTCCCAGGCTCCAAAGATTCCTGTTAGTCAGCTTTGCCTCTCCTGTTTTTTTCTCATACCATATTGAGTCCAACAGTAAATTCTATCAACTCCACCTTTAAAATATATTTTAAAGACAGATAACTTTCACAAATACTACTGGCCTGGAACTATTGCAATAGCTTTTTAATTGTTCTGTTTCCACTCTTACCCATCTGCATCCTATTCTGCCATATGAATGAAATCATCCAGTTCTACTCAACACACTCTTATGCTTTCCATCACACCCAAGATAAAATCTGGAGTCCTTACAGAGCAAACAGGACCTACATGATTTACCTACCTCTGTGACCTCACCTCCTAACACATACTTCCCTTATTTACTTTGATCCAATCACGTTTACCTATTGGCTGTTTCTTGAATATACCAAAGTCATTCAGACTTTAGGGCTGTTACGCTTTCTTTCCTTTGTCCTCACTCTTTCCCCATAGGGTTCATTCCTTTACATTATTCCAGTCTTTGTTCATGCAAGTTCAGTGAGATGTTAGTGATAGAATCTAGGTAGGTATAGCAGTGTTCACGATAAAATTCTTTAAACTTTTCTGTATGTTTGGAAATGTCCATAGTAAAACATAGGGAGGGGAAGTTAACTCCTCTGGCTAATACCAAAAATAGCATGTTCATCTATCCATCACTGTTTGTACCCTTATCCTACTTTATTTTTTCTCATGAATACTTACTTACTGAATGTACCTTGCTTGATTTGCTTGACAATGGCTATCACTATGTGAAATTATTTACTGTTTCATTGTCCATTTCCTCCACTAGAATGTAATCTCTGAGATGGTGGGGACTTTATCTGTTGTGTTTCCTCACATACCTTCAAAATTTGGAACTGTTCATAGGCATTCAAGTAACTATTTGTTAAATAAATAAATGAACTTCAGAGTTCCACTTGAATCCTTGACACCCAACTAATTCCACCATGCCTCATATTCCTGTTATCCTTGGCCAAAACCCATAATGTAGACCCTTCCAATGATTTATCCCCTAATGTACTCTTATCCCCATTATTCTGTTCTTTGCTTCCTCTACCTTCACCCATCCTCCCACTGCCCCACCCGTCCCTTTTCACTCTGCCCTTTAGAACTCCCTCCTTAAATAACTCTCCTGCATCCTTGCTTTACAAAATTCTCTCATCACCTTCTTACTTTAACAGAAACCTGACTGGTTCTTCTCCAAAAAATACAACTTGAAAAGTTTATTAGACTATTCATTTCCTAAATCCAGAGATCCAGGAGCCACCACTGCCACTTCTAGACCCCTACTCTAATCCTTATCCTCATGTAACAATCACTCTTCTTTTGAAGTCGATCTGCCTCCTCACACCTCTATTTCATCACTTCCTTCCTTACTGCCAGGCAGGTGACTTCACCTCCTGCTTCACAAAGAAACTATAGTACTTCTTATAGGAATCCCTCAATTCTTCCCACTCATTCTGCAAGTTCCATCTGATAAAGTTGTTTGCCTCTATCATTTTATCTCCTCTCCATTTTCAGAGGAAACTGAGTAAAGTCAATACTTTTCTCTGCTAGATCTTACTCACTCTTCCCTACTTCCACCAGTTATCCCCTGTCTTATACCATTGGTTTCTGCCTTTCTATAGGCTGTTTTCCTTCACTATTTTAAAAAAAGATTTTATTTATTTATTTGACAGAGAAAGAGACAGTGAGAGAGGGAACACAAGCAGGGGGAGTGGGAGAGGGAGAAGCAGGCTTCCTGCTGAGCAGGGAGCCCAATGTGGGGGCTCAATCCCAGGACCCTGGGATCATGTCCTGAGCTGAAGGCAGACACTTAACAACTGAGCCACCCTGGCACCCCCCTTCACTATGTTTTTTAAAGTTCTCTTTTGGGGTGCCTGGCTGGCTCAGTTGGAAGCACATGTGACTCTTGATGTGGAGGTCATGGGCTTGAGCCCCATGTTAGGTGTAGAGATTACTTTTTTTTTTTTTTAAAGATTTTATTTATTTATTCGACAGAGATAGAGACAGCCAGCGAGAGAGGGAACACAAGCAGGGGGAGTGGGAGAGGAAGAAGCAGGCTCATAGCAGAGGAGCCTGACGTGGGGCTCGAACCCATAACACCGGGATCACGCCCTGAGCCGAAGGCAGACGCTTAACCGCTGTGCCACCCAGGCGCCCCAGGTGTAGAGATTACTTAAATAAAATGTTTTTAAAAGTCTTCTTTTGACCCTGTTGCCACATTGACATCCTCCCTTTTAGTGAAGCTTCTCGAGTGATCTATTCACTTCACTACTGCTTCATTCCAAATCACTCCTGAACCCTTCATAATATAACTTCTACACATTCCACTCTTTTAAAATTACCTCACTGAAAGAAAACACCACACACCAGTACATTCACAGGCCTAGCAACCAAAGCATATAAAGAATTTATACAACTTATACAACTGAATGGGTAAAGATATTTGCAAATGATATATCCTCTAAGGGGTTAATTTCCAAAATACATAAAGAACTTGGACAACAACAAAAAAACAAATAATCCAGTTTAAAAAAATGGGCACAGGACCTGAATAGACATTTTCCAAAGAAGACATACAGATGGCCAACAGACACATAAAAAGATGCTCAACATCATTAAGCCTCAGAGAAATGCAAATTAAGACCACCTTACACCTGTCAGAATGGCTAGAATCAATAACATGAGAAATAACAAGTGTTGGAAGATGTGGAGAAAATGGAACCCTCGTGTATTGTTGGTGGGACTGCAAATTGGTGCAGCCACTATAGAAAACAGTATGGAGTTTCCTCAAAAACTTAAAAATAGAATTACCATATGATCCAGTAATTCCACTACTGGGTATTTACCCAAAGAATATGAAAACACTAATTTGAAAAGATATATGCACCCCTATGTTTATTGCAGCATTATTTACAATAGCTAACATATGGAAACAACCTAAGTATCCATCGGTAGATGAATGGATAAAAAAGAGGTGATATATATACAATGAAATATTACTCAGCCATAAAAAAGAATGAAATCTTGCCATTTGTGACAACATGGATGGATCTAGAGGATGTAATGCCAAGTGAAATAAGCCAGTCAGAGAAAAACACACCATATGATTCTACCCATGTGTGTAATTTAAGAAAACAAATGAACAAAGAAAAAAAAGACCAACCCCCCCTTTTTAAAAAGATTTTATTTTTAAGTTATCTCTACACCCAACGTGGGGGGCTTGAACTCACAACCCTGAGATCAAGAGTTGCACACTCCACTGGCTGAGCCAACCAGGTGTCGCAAGAAAACAAACCCTTAAATACAGAGAACAAACTGGTGGTTGCCAGAGGGGAGATGGGTGGGAGAATGAGTGAAATAAAGGGGATTAAGAGTACACTTATCTTAATGAGCACTGAAAAATATATGAATCATTGAGTCATTTTATTGTATGCCTGAAACGAATATAACACATGATGTGTTAATTATACTTGAATAAAAAAAATAAAATTGCCCTTACCACATGGTACACTGGGTGTTATACGCAACTAATGGAGCATCGAACTTTACATCGGAATCTGGGGATGTACCGTATGGTGACTAACATAATATAATAAAAAATCATTAAAAAAAATGAATCTTTTTTTAAATAAAAAAATTAAAATAAAATAAAATTGCCCTTACCAAAATCCCAATTCCTGTTAAAAATATCTCTTTCCAATCATTTTCTTTTTTTTTCTTTTTCTTTTTTTTTTTAAGAGAGGGAGAGAGATGGTGGGGTTGGGGGGGTGAAAGGGAAGAGGAAGAGAGAATCTTAAGCAGGCTCCAGGCCCAGTGTGGAACCCAAATGCAGGGCTTGATCTCATAACCCTGAGATCATGACCTGAGCCAAAATCAAGAGTTGGCTGCTTAACCGACTAAGCCACCAGGTACCCCTCCAATCATTTTCTAAATTGATCTTCACATTTGGCATGAGTGACCGCTCCCTTCTTCTTGACACTCTCTTTCCTTAGATTCTGTGTCAACTTCATTTCCTGGTTTTCCTCTTACCTCTTTTGCCAAAATTCCTCAATATTTTTGGGAGGCTTCATTTCCCTTTATTTATTTTTATATAAGATGCTCCCTCCTTAACTGTATGTTCTCACTTTTCTTGGGAAATCTCATTTACATCAATAGCTTCAGCCACCCTACTCTATACTGATTATTCCAGCCCTGGTCTCTTCTAAGCTCCAGTTAGAATAGTTACCCATTTGAATATATTCACTTGGTTTTCCTATAGGTCCTTCAACACAACATGACCAAAATTGAACTCCTCAAAGGTCCTTTAACGCAACATGACCAAAATTGAACTCCTCCAAAATCTGTATCTCCTATAGTTCTATTCTTTTTTTTTAAAGATTTTATTTATTTATTTGACAGAGAGAGAGATGGCCATCAAGAGAGGGAACACAAGCAGGGAGAGTGGGAGAGGAAGAAGCAGGCTCCCAGGAGAGCAGGGAGCCCTATGTGGGGCTCAACCCCAGCACTCTGGGATCACGCCCTGAGCCGAAGGCAGACGCTTAACAACTGAGCCACCCAGGCACCCCCTATAGTTCTATCCCCTATTACCAACTCCTGTCCAGTATATTTCAGCTTCTGGAATTCTGTCTCTAGAATTTATTCTTTATTTTTCATTCCCAGTTCCATACCTTTGGCTTAGCTCTTAATAACTTTTCACCTAGGTAGCTGGTATAGACTCTGCTTTGGCTTTTAGCCTCTCCTTCCTGGGAACAGAAACTATGTCTTTTATTTCTATATCTGTTGAGTCCAACTTAGTGCTTAACATATAGTAGGCTCTCTATAAGAGTGTGTTGAATAAATGAATGAACTTCAGTAACATTTTACTGATACACACTAAAAGAAATAAATTAAAGTGTTTTAAATCGAATTATTCCTTACACTGAAATTGATAAAACAACAACCAGCAGGCCGAATGTGGCCTGCTGCCTGTTTTGTAAATAAATTTGTTTTGAAAACGTTAATTGAAAATTGAACACATTAACAGCCATTCATTTACACATTGTATATGGTTGCCATTTCACAGCAATGACAGTTAAGTAGTTAAGTTTTGTGGAAACATACAACCCATAAAGCCTTAAATATTTACTATCAGACCATTTATTAAAAAAGAATCAGCCTCTGCCCTAAAACAATAGCTTCTATTGTAAGGCAGGAATGGAGAAAATCCAAGCCTGAAGAACAAGCAAAGGCCTAGAAATAAAAAGTATGGAGTATATTTTACCAAGGTTTGACCACAGTTACATTATTAGTAAAATAGCCATAGATTAAGTGAATCTCATTTGATTTTCTTAGATGTAGACTTATACCAAAAATAAAGAAAAATCAGTTTGTGCTTTAAATGATTGCTAGAAGTGAATTTTGATTTTACAGGGCAAAGAGTACAAAAGAAAAACATAATGTGATCTGAACACTGCTAGAATTTGCAGAGTAGAGTAACACAGAAGAGGGAGCTATACAGAGACTTTCAAATATCTACCAAGGGATTCCTTTAAGGCTGGTCTGATACGCAGTGGAACTAGTTAGGGCCAATGAAAGAATCTCTAGAAAGCAGTAGGCCGAACATTTTCTAGAGCTCACACAAGTCTGGCAATAGTTTTCAATCCTGCCAGCCATAACGGGAAAATGTTATACGATGTGGAACATCAGGCAGAGTACTCAGAAGGGTATTACCTTAGGAAATGGGCTAAGTTAGCCCTAGATTAAAGACTGCTCTTGAACCACCCTAACAAAGCTTAAACACCTCAACAAAGCTTAAAGGAAGTGTCAAAAGGATAAAAGGTTATTTAACTACATGCCAAAGTTAAAGCTCCAGTAGAGCCTAAAGGATTACGACAAGATCCGGTGAACAGCAATGTAAAATTGATCATGTTTGGCATTCAATAAAAAATTACCAGCCAGAAGAAACAAATCTCCCATGCAGAAGAATTCCAAATAATTTATGTAGGTACTCCACACTCCTTAAGTGTGGGCTGTGCATAGTGACTTCCTTCCAAAGTATAAAGGTGTGGGGAAGTAACTTTATAGTGAGAAATCTGACAAATACTACCTCAGCTAAGACAGATGGTATGAATAAAAACAAATACCAAGATGCTAGATTTAAACCCAGTCATATTGATAATAACATTAAATGCCAATGGTCAAAATGCCTCAATTAAAAGCGATTGTCAGATTGGATTTAAAAAAAACAAGCCTTTCCATGCTAGCTATATAAAATGCACTGAAAATATAAAAACACTAATAAGTTAAAAATAAGGTGATGGAAAAAGATTCACTGTGCTGTGATGTACCCATAAAACACGATTATTGATATATGCAACAACATAAGTAAATCTCAAAAAGCATTATGCTAAGTGAAAAAAGCCAGACACAGAAGATTATATAATGTATGATTCCACAACTGAAGTGAAATAAAGCAGATCTGTGAGTGTTATGGGCTAGGGAGAGAATGAAGGAACTGACTGCAAAGGGATATGCAGGAGTTTTGCGCGTGACAGAAACTTCTAGAGATGTTTACAAAAGTTTATACATTTGTCAAAACTCATCAAATTGTACACTTAAATTGGCAAATTTTATTCTATGTTAATTAAACCTCAGCAAAGCTGTGTTTTCAATGTCAATTACTTGGAAAATTTGTTAACAGGAATAAATTTGTGGTTTTCATTAAATCACTAACTATAAGCAATAATAATAATGAATCAATGTGAATTAAAAAACATATTAAAAAACTTTATTTAGAACTTTATTTTATAAATAAAGGAGGCTTTATTTTAGAACTTTATTTTATGTTCTTGAATTGCCATTTGTATTCTTTTCTCCTGCTCAGTCCTTTGGTATCTACAGGATAAATAAAAACTTTGTCCTTATTTGGCACATCTGTGGAAATTATTGGTTTTCTTTTGAAGCACTGAAGATCTCTAAACAGTCTCCTAAAATGTTATACTCTACATTATGAACATCAAACCCAAGAGGATCTATAAAGACTCTATTACATACAAGAGTATATGTAGTAACCTCCTCACTCAGGGCAGAGAAGACCAGGGATTTATAGAACTGATTTAGCAAAACAGGGTAAAATAAATGGTTGTCACGTTTGATAGAAAAATGAAACAAAATCATAGGCTGAGAAGTAATTCTCACATCAGACTCTATTTACCAGTGAAAAGTCATAAATTCTTAGGTCATGGTAACAGAAGAAACTCAGTCATACTGATGGAAGTCATACCATAGTCTTCTTTTGGCTAAACTATACCGTTCCGCCATCCCAAACTCTATAGTATCTAATTAGTGCCACAGAAGAGGTCCCACAGAAGGAACATAGATTCCTGGGAGACCCAGGAACCAGTAACTACTACCCATTGATACCTGGAGAGAGAGAAAACTGCATTTCCCTCCACATCATGTATTGGATGGGACCTTTGTACAGGCCAGGGTTCAGCTTTCTGGAGATAAGCTCTCTGGGCATCAGCACCTTTGTTCCTTGTTCCAAGCTGCAGGGGACATAAATCATTTACTCTTAAACATCCTCCAGGGACTGAAGGAAAGATATTAATACCATACAGAAACACTTACCTATCCAAGAAAGATGAGATATCCTAGAAGAGAAAAGGAGTAATAAAGAAGTTAGATGTCTGCTTATCAACACCAGAAATTTCTTTGGTGATACTGGCCACCACCAGAATTTGACCATCAATACTGGGATCCTGTGCAGATGTCCCCATTCTATCACCACCAACTCCTCCCATCCTCCATATGCCTTTTCTGCTCAGGTGTCCTTCATCTAACCCAGGACAAACTGGCTTTATCTTATTCTGATTTTCTAGAGTTCCCTTTTACATGGAATAAGAAGAATCAATAGTTAGGCTATTTCTACCTATACTGCTACATGGTTTCAATAGAAAAACACCATAGGTCTTCCAGTCCCAAAGCCACTTTTCCTTACTCTGGCTAAGTAAACTTCTGAGTGCTGAGGTGATAATCAATGACTCTTTAGAGGTCAAGCTTCAGGTAGTAAAGACTGTGGCAAACACTTTCAAATATGTCATTTGAAAGCCAGTCTAAGATACAACTCAGGTTGCAACATTCTTATTTTTGAGAAATAAACCTTCAAAGTTCTTTATGAAGAAATATTAAAATATTAATAGATACCATTATTAATGACATTTATTATCTTTTCAGGAGGGTGAAAGTACAGCTTCCTATTGAGTGTAAGGCAAAAGTAGCCTTCTGCTTTTCTCCCAGGGAACACTACAGTAGGGTTTTCCCCCACCTCCTGGTGGGGGAAAAGCTGCTTCTCCATCTTTCTAACCCTCTTCTTCCCACTAGTGTACCCATAATTATGTTGATAGGGAGTCTCACTTTGAGAAAGTAGAAGGGATTCTGCTGTTCCATCTGTGCTTGGATGCTCACCAACATCCCCTTGGCTAGGAGACACTGTTCTTGAAGGTGGTTCAGACTCAGCTCCATCTCCTCATTCAAGGCTTTCCCCTCTTCTCGGAGCTCATTTAAAATGTTCTTTTCTTTGCTGTGCAGGAACTGATGTAGCTTTAGAAACTCCAAGGAGATGTGTTGCTGCAGATGTAGCTTGTTTTCCTGGAAACCTCCGCAGTCATCACCATGGTAATTACTGAGACTAGCGCTTGGGGGCGAGGACCCACACCACCCGTACTCAAACAACTTGGGAAATACCATAACAGGAAAATGCATTAAAATGGCTCTTGAGTATCATCACTCAACCATATTAAATAGTAGGAATCCTTTGGGAAACTTACTTTGTTTTTCTCAGTTAGGTTAATAGTTCAGGAATGAAATAGTCAAAAGTGGTCTCTAGGTACCTATTGCAGTAGCGAGGGTGGTAACCAATGCCATATTAAATAAGGCTGTGAGGTTAATTAATTAATTAAACATTCTAGAATGAATGATAGTACCCAGAAGTACAAACCAATGTCTACCAAGTGATGCTGTTAAACTAGGGCCATAAGGAGGCTGAAAGAACTACTCTTATCTAGAAATCAGAGTTGGGGGGATGCAACTTCCACTGCCAGGACAATATAGAAGAAAGAGGAGATGAGCAATGTCTGAAGCACTGAACTTGATAACTGCTATACCCCTTTTCTAAACTACTGCAACATCCTGAGGGGTGAACCATCCGCCTTATCCTCCTCATTTCTAGTGATTTCAACCTTTATCTACTCATTCTCTTAATCACACAGGACTTTATCATCCCCAGCAATTTCACTATCTCCAAAATTAATTTCTTACTTACTCAGGTACTTCTATTGCAACAATTACTGAGTCTCATTGAAACCTCTTACTCACTGACCCCTTCATTTCTGTTCATCACCTTCTTCTGTTCCATGTCTCCTCTTATCCAGCTTGGATTTATGGTCCATCGTTATAACGGCACTCTTAAAATTCACTCTATTCTCTAGCTCACACTTTTCCAGTTTTCCTTTTACCTATTTCATCGCTATTTCTCTGTCTTATTTGTTGATTCTGTCTCCTCTAACCAAGCTCTAAATATTAGAGTTATTTGACATTCTGTCCTGGGCTCTTTCCCCTTCTCATTCTACATTCTCTTTTTAGGTAATATCATCTCCTTCCACAGATTTAAATCAATCTCTATGCTGACTTCTTATTTCCAGCCTAGACCAACTTCTGAGCTCCAGATTCCTGTATCCAACTGTCTATTTGACATCTCCACTCACCCCTCACATCTAATCAGTCACCACATCCAGGTTTTTGTTGTTGTTGTTGTTGTTGTTGTTGTTGTTGTTGTTGTTTTTAACTCTAAAGCATGTGCTGAAGCTGTTTATTTTTCTCTATCTCTGCTGCCCCTCTAGTGCAAGCCACCATCATTACTCTCTGGGATCACTGCATAGCCTTTTAAAATTATCCTTGTCATTGTCTCTCTTCACACAGCCACTAGACTCCTATTTTCAAAATGAGATGAAATCGTGTCCTATTTAAACCCTTTAATGGCTTCTTATTCATAGGATGAAGTTCAAATATCCTAATGTTATCTACAAGGACCTACATAATCGGACTCTTATCTACCTCTTCAGTCTCATCTGGCATACCGTGATCCAATTTTATTGGCCTTCTCTCTGTTTAACATAACAACTAGCTTCCTATATCAGGACTTTTCCATATGCTCTTTGCTCTTCATAGAACATTCTTCTCCAGGCCACTTCCTTCATATTCCCCTCAACCAGTTCACTTGGCTAAGTTACTTATCCTTCAATTCTCAATTTTTAATGGGTGATTTCTTCAGAGAATACCCCTCCCCTAGCCTAGATTAGTTCTTCATGTATATATTCTTATGGTATCCTTCATTTTCATTTGTAGTAATTATCACAGTTGTCATTTTATTGCTATTAGTGGGATTACTTAATCCCATTAATCTGTCTCCCACCCTAGGAGGTATTACCTAGTGGGTAATACCTTAACCACTCAATAAATATTTTTCGAGTGAATGAATGTCGACTGTAATAGCTGAACTGGGAACTCTTACAACAGAAACAACATTCTCTGGAGACATCATTATTTCCATCTATCCTTCTTCTTTCCCTCATCGTACATATTTCTTCTTCCAGATGCCAAAAGCCAGAGAAGATTCTCCTCCATAGAATAATTAGTGAAGAAATAGAACCCCCAATTTAGCCCCATAACCTAGGGTCTGCTTTGCCAAGTTTCTAACTATTAATGTTCTCCTAGAGCTCCTGTGAAGCTCTAGGTAATAGTTTATTTAGTTTGGGGGAAGCTAGGAAAGATCAAATTGGATGGTAAAAACCAGCAATCTGAGAGACCTTCAATCAGAGGTAGTCTGGTTATAAACCCAAAGAAAAGAAAGGTATTTCTTTGGACATAACAATCTTTAGTGGATTTTTCTGATAAATCCCTTATTTTGCCATATATAATGGGAAAGACCAGATAGGTCACAACCTCAGAACAATCACCTAGTGACTGAGCCATCAGAAGGATCAGCATTTAACAGGAAAGGTCAGTCTGCTCTCTCTGTTGATCAACCATTGAGAACTTATTTCACTGCTATACTTCTTTCCACCCTACAGTGTCCACTTTCTAATTCTATAGCCCAGGTGCCATTTAGTGTATTGATAATATATGTACAGGCACCTTTCTACTCATATAGCTGAAGTTACAAGGAAGGTGTTTCATTTCTATCTCATAACCCCTCTACCCTGCTTCTCACCTTGTAAGCAGCAATAGCATCTTTCTGCGTATTCTTCAGGGACTGAAGTTTCTTCAGGGTTGCCTCCAGTTGACCTTGATGGATGGTGAGCTCCTTCTGAGAATATCACATAGAATTAACCCACACTAACTTGGGAGATGAAGGGCCATAGGACTATCTCTTCTAAAGCCCCAGGGTGTCAGGGGAAAAAACCAAGCTATTGCTGCAAGTCTTCCCTTTCACCTAAATCATAATTCCTGTCTTTTCTAAGAATTGTAAAGAAAATAACCAGCAGCAGAAAAACTCAGTTTTATGCTCTTATTAGCTTACTACAGGGGTTTGAAGAAGATAACTCTACATATTCTTTTCTAGTTACACTGTTCTCACTAACTATACTTTTACTTACATTGTTCTCATTTAGAATACTCATTTCTTCCTTCTGCCCATTCAAATGCAAATGATTTCCCAATTCAAGCTTTCATTCACCATACAACCCCTATTTCAGTTTTCTCTAATCTTCTTTGAAATTCTAAATCTTTATGAATTACAAATGTGACAAAATTTAGCTTTCAATAGTAGACTATCTTGCTTCTGTTGTTTTATTCATTTCAAACTTGACTAAATTTCAAGACTTTTATAGCAAGCAATATCTTGTACACCATATTCTACACAGTGTCTAGCAGAGTGCTGTCATGGCAGGGTACAGGTAAATATTTGATTGATTGAGGGAGTAGACCAGAGCTACTCCACTGCTCCTTTCCTATAATCAGCAACTCTAGAGAAAGAACTTTGCAAGATATGTTGTATTTTCTGAGCTTACTAATAATCATCTGAATAAAGGGGTATGGTTGAAAGAGAGAAGAGACCCTACAAAAGATTTTTCCCAGCTTTCCTAAGGCATTATTCAAGGCCCGGGGCTCACCCACCATGAAGAAACGGACAGCATCAGAGATCTGCAGGAAATCTTTAGACTGCCCCACAGACAACCGAGCATCTTTGCATTGAAAGCAGATCAGTTTCCCATCTGGCTTACTGAATAGTTTCAGATTCTCTCCATGCTCTGGGCACTGTGGATAGCCCTTGAGTAAGGGTAGCATCTTTATCTTCTCTACCAGCTTCTCAAGTACAAGGTTGAATGTACAGTTGCTATATTGACATAGCATCTTACACTCAGGACAGAATGTTTCCTTTACTTGCTGCTTCCAAAAGTTTTGGATACAGGCCTGGCAGAAGTTGTGGCCACAGCTTAGCATCAATGGATCATGGAACCAATCATTACACAGTGGGCAGTGTAGCTCCTTAGTAATATCTTGTATCTGCACTTTAGAGGGTGTCTGGGTGATCAGATCACGCACTTCCCCATAGTTGCCTGGGTCAAGGTTGGAGGAGGATCTGGAAGATACCTTTGGAAAAGAACAACTAAAATGAGTTTCTCTTTCTTGCTGCCCATTTCAGCACTACAGAGGAGTAGCCTCCATTCTTAAAGGAGCTGAGAATAGGTGCAGCCAGAGTAAAAGCACCAATCTTCCATATATATATATATTTGCTTTCTTTGTTCAACATAACTTTTGAGAGTCATCTGTGTTGATACACATAACTGAAAGTCATTCATTTTCACTTCCATATTAATATTCTATTGATAAAAATTTATTTACTCATTTTACTGTTGATAGCCAATTGGACCGTTTTGGTGTTTTGCCATACAACCAATGCTACTATAAACATTCTTTCATATGTTTTCTGGTATATATACATAATGGTTTTTCTAGGTTATTTAATGTTAAACCAGCTTTTCTTTCCTGGAACAAACCTATCTTGATCATGATATATTTTTTATGTATTACTAGATTTGGTTTGGTAATATTTTATTTAGGATTCAACCTCTATGTTCATGACTGAGATTGCTTTTAATTTTCTTTTCTTAAACCATCCTTGTCTGGTTTTCTTATCTAAATTATACTAACTGCATAAAAATAGTTGGGAAGTGTGCCTTCTTTTTCTCTTCTCTGAGTTTGTGTAAAAGTAATAGAATTATCTGTTCCTTGAGTATTTGGCCAAATTCACTAGTATAACTTCTGAACTTGATGCTTTGTTGTTGTTTTTTTAAAATTTATTTTGCATTATCTGAAAGTACTGATTTACTTCTTGAAGAGTTATGGGATCATTCAGATTTTCTATATTTTTCTGACACAGTTATGGTAATTTATATTTTTCTGGGAATTTACTTTGCCTAAGTTTATAAATGTATTGGTATAAAACTATATTCTCTTACTATCTTTTTATTATGAGATATAGATTCATAAGAGTGTATAAAGCACTTAGATTTTAAATAATAATAACAAAGCAACACTTTGTAATTACCACCCAGGTTAAAAAGTAAAACACTAAGTGCCAGTACTAATTGTCCCCTGTGTGTTCTTTTCTAATTGCATGTGCACGTGTCTCCTTTTTTCTCATAGATACCCAATATTCTGCCTTTTGACTTAAACATTACTATACTTTTCTCTATTATGTCATCATCTATGATTGCATCCCCCTAGCTAATATAGTGTTTAGTTTTTCTTCTGGAATTATACGGTATGTATTTTTCTATGACTTGTTTTCTTTTTTTTAACATTATGTTCATAAGATTAATCTGTGGCGAACCCATGCAACTGTTCCTTTTCAATTATATATAGTATTTCATTATGTGAATATACCACAACATATGCATCCAATCTACTGTTAGTAGACATTCATTTTAATTTTTCTGACTACTACACCCAATGCTTTTAATAATATTCTTGTATGTGTCCCTTTGTGAACATGTATAAGAGTTTCTCTAGCACCTATACCTAGAAATAGAATTACTAGATCATGGGATATGCATCTCTTCACCTTTACTAGATAATACCAAACTGCTTGCCAAAATAAATGTAGCGATTTATACTCTAGTAGTAGAGAATGAGAATTTTGGTTATTCTACAGCCTCATTAACACTTATTGTTGTTATATTTTCTAATTTTTGCCAAACCAGCAGCTGTGTAATGGTATCTCAGTAGAGCTTTAATTTGCATTTCTTAGATTACAAATTCAGTTTAACATTTTTTCACATTAGTGGATCCTTTTTTGTTAAGAGAAGAAATGTCTAAGTCGTGCTCATTTTTCTAATGAGTTGTCTTTTCCTTACTGACTCAGAGTAGTTCTCTAGTCCAAGTAGTAGTGCTATTTTTTAAAGATTTATTTGTTTATTTGAGAAAGAGAGAGTGGTGGAGGGACAGAGGGAGAAAGTCAAGCAGACACCGGGCTGAGTGCAGAACTAGCTGCAGGGCTCAATCCCATGACCCATGAGATCATGACCTGAGTCAAAACCAAGAGTCTGATACTTAACTGACTGAGCCACCCACGCACCCTGATACTAGTCCTATTTTGGTGGCTTGGGTTATAAATATCTCCTTCCATCTCTCAGTACATGGCTTGTATTTTCACTTCCATTATAGTGTCTTCCCATGAATAGAAGTTCTTGATTTTAGTGTAATTCAGTTTATATATATCTATTTTATATTTTGCCTAAAGATGAGTCCTTCCAGGGAATACTTATGTTTACTTCTTGAAGATGCAAGTTACTACCAACCCTCTACCATTTTATATTAATTTTATTGGTTTCAAGTCTCTAGATCATAGGGAGATTATAAATTTTAAGCCTACTCCTGTATGAGGGCAAGCTGTGGTTAAGAATTCTCCAGGGAGTCTCTTATTTTTCACTCAGACCCCAGATCAAAATAGTTTGGATTCTTTATTATCTCTCACTGCCACTCCTTCACCAAGGTGTAACTCTTCAGATGTCCCAGCTTTATTCAAAAGTCTCAGGTCCAACTCCTTACTTGGTGCAGATCTAAGGAAGAGGGAGTATATTCCATTGGAATAATTTCACTTCCAGTAATAATAGCCCGATTTTGTCCTATCATTTGAATGATAGTTTGTATAGATTTCAAATTTTAGGTTCAAACATTTTCCTCTCAGTACTTTCTGGACATTTTCCATTATTTGCATTCAGTGTTGCAGATGAGAAATCCAGTGCCAGTTTAATTCTAATTTCTTTCAGGAATGAGTCCCTTTCCCTCAAGATGTGTGTAGGATTATCTTTTTATCTTTACAGTCACAAATTTTTAGCAGGATAGCTCTAAGTTTATTTTTCTTTTCAGTATTTCTCAGTATTAAGTGATCTTTTCAGCCCTAATCAATTAAAACATTATTTAGCTAAAAAAAAACATTATCAGGTAATTTTTATTTAACTTTATTGGTTATTTCTTCCTG
Source organism: Ailuropoda melanoleuca (assembly GCF_002007445.2). Classification (NCBI taxonomy): domain Eukaryota; kingdom Metazoa; phylum Chordata; class Mammalia; order Carnivora; family Ursidae; genus Ailuropoda; species Ailuropoda melanoleuca. The sequence continues at coordinate 60,538,528 of NC_048222.1, forward strand.
TTTATCTTCGGTTTTCTTCCTTTAGAGTTTATACTGGATGGACATTAGATTTACTACATCTAACTTCTGTGTTTCTTAATTTTTCTCTAAAGCTTCTTTTTCTCTTTGTTTACATCCCAGGAGAATTTTTAAATTTGGTATTTTAACTCACTAATTTGCTTTTGGCTGTATTAGTTCTAATATTCAACCCTTCCGCACAGCTGGGTTTTGGCTAGAAGACAATCATGTTTTTAATTTCAAGACTGCTTTCTTGTTCTCTAGATACTCCACTCTCAAAGACAGGATGAACCTGTTCTCCTTAATTTCTTTTAAGATGTAGATGATATTTTTAAAATTCTCTTTTTTTTAAAAAAAAGATTTTATTTATTTATTCAACAGAGATAGAGACAGCCAGCAAGAGAGGGAACACAAGCAGGGGGAGTGGGAGAGGAAGAAGCAGGCTCATAGCGAAGGAGCCTGATGTGGGGCTTGATCCCACAACGCCAGGATCACACCCTGAGCCGAAGGCAGACGCTTAACCGCTGTGCCACCCAGGCGCCCCTTAAAATTCTCTTTTATGTCCTGCACTAACTCTGTTTCTTTGGTGGCTATTTATGTAACTTGAGGCTTCTCTTTCATGTTGCTAGGATTTCTCAAATTTCTGATGATTCTTGGATATCCGTCTTTATAAATGAGAGCCTAGATCTATTAATATTGAAGTTCTGTGGCCTCTTTGGCATACTAGAAATCATTGTTATCCAGGAAGTTAATGCAGTGGCAGACTTAAGTGAATCAGATGGGATGTGCCCAGAGATAAACATCCCTACAGGGTGTGAAAGTTCCACTTGTGTTGTGGAATTTGAAGTTCTCTGGAGCACTGTCCTGTTTTATTTCCAGCTTTCACTCCCATAATGACAGCATACACCTGCTTTATTTAGTGAGAGGTTCTTGGCCAGCTATACCTGGAGTTGACCCAAAGCCTGAATTGGTCCATCTTTGCCAATCTCTCAATTTATACTTAGCTGACTCCTCCTTAGCCTCATTCTGCTGTGAGCATAAGTGACTGAATTTTAGAATTTTTACAGAATTTTGTCAAGTTTGAACACTTCAACATCTTCTCTTTTTCTAGTGTTGTGCTACAGATTTTTTGACTGTTTGATTTCTGTATCACTAAATCCCATTTTCTTCATATGCAAAAATTCCCTGGTGTTTTTGGTCTGCTGCAAGGCTATTCCCTGTGTTCTAGCACCATTATATTCTTTGGTATATATACTTCATGAAATTTTTATGGGATTTTGACAAGGTGGACAATTATGTACAGCCTGCTATTTTGACCTGGTAGTCCAAAGTAATACATTAAATTTTTTTAACTGGAATATAGCTGGCATACAATATCATAAAGATTCAGGTGTACAACATAGTGATTCAACATTTATATACATTATTAAGTGATCACAGTAAACCTAGCTATCATCTGTCACCATACAAAGTTGTTACATTTTATTAACTATATTCCCTATGCAATACATTGCATTCCCATAGCTTATTTATTTTGTAACTGGAAGTTTGTACCTTTTAATCACCTTCTCCTATTTTGCCCATCCCTTCATCTCTCTCCCTTCTGGTAACCACCAGATTGTTTGCTCTATCTGTAAGTCTGATTCTGTTTTGTTTTGCTTGGTCATTTGTTTTAATTTTTAGATTCCACATATAAGTGAAGTCATACAGCATTTGCTTTTTTCTGTCTGATTTATTTCATTTAGCATAATATCTCTAAGTTCATTCATGTTGTCACAAATGGCAAGATTTCAGTCATTTTTATGGCTGAGTAACATTCCATTGTGTATGCATGTATTATATATGTATATATACCATACATAAATAAACTATATCTATATATCTGTCTCTCTCTCTCTCTCTCTCTCTCTCTCTCTCTATATATATATATATATATATATATCTCACATCTTTATTCATTCATCTGTTGATGAACCCTTAGGTTGCTTCCATATCTTGGCTATTGTAAATAATGCTGCAATGAACACAAGGGTGTACATATCTTTTTAAATTAATGTTTTTGTTTTGTTTGGCTAAATTCCCAGGAATGGAATTGCTGGATCAGGTTGTGTTTCTATTCTCAATTTTTCGAAGAAACTCTATACTATTTTCCATAGTGGCTGCACCAATTCACATTATCACCAATAGTGCATGAGGGTTTCCTTTTATCCACATCTTCACTAACACTTGTTATTTCTTGTCTTTTTCATACTAGCCATTTTGACTGGTATGAAGTGATATCTCATCGTGGTTTTGATTTGCATTCCCCTGATGATTAATGATAATGAGCATCTTTTCAGATAATGATAAGCCATCTGTATGTCTTCTTTGGAAGACTATCTATTCAGGTTTTATGTCCATTTTTTAATTGTATTGCTTGTTTTTTCTTTTTTCTTTTCTTTTTGGTGTTGAGTTGTATGAGTTTATATATTTTAGATAGTAACCTCTTATCAGATGTATCATTTGCAAATATCTTCTCCCATTCAGTGGGTTTTCTTTTCATTTTGTTGATGGCTTCCTTCACTGTGAAAAAGCTTTTTAGTTGGATATAGTCTACATTGTTTGTTTTTGCTTTTGTTGCCTTTGCCTGAAGAGACTGATTTAAAAAAATATTGCTAAGACTTTACTGCAGTAAACTAGTTTACTGCCTATGTTTTATTTGAGGAGTTGTATGGATTCATATATTACATTTAGGTTTTAATCCATTATGAGTTTATTTGTGTATGGTATACGAAAATAGTCCAGTTCCATTTTTTTGCATATTAGCTGTCTAGTTTTCCCAACAGCATTTATTGAAGAAACTGTCTTTTCTCCACTGTATATGCTTGCCTTCAATTAATCATCATAGATTAATTGACCACATAAGCATAGTTTATCTCTAGACTCTCTATTCTGTTCCATTGATATATACGTCCATTTTTTGTGCCAGTACTACACTGTTTTGATTAATGTAGCTTTGTAGTATAGTTTGAAATCTGGGATTGTGTTCTCTCCAGCTTTGTTCTTTCTAAGACTGCGTTGGCTATTCGGAGTCTTTTGTGGTTCCATACAAATTTTAGGATTATTTGTCTAGTTCTATAAAAAATGCTATTGATATCTTGATAGGCATTACATTGACTCTGTAGATTGCTTTGGGTAGTATGGATATTTTAACCATATTGATTCTTTGAATTTCATGAGCACAATATATCTTTCTATTTGTGTCATCTTCAGTTTCTTTCATCAGTGTCTTATAATTTTCAGAGGATAGGTCTTTAACCTCTTTTGCTAAATTTATTCCTAGGTATTTTGTATTTTATTCTTTTTGTACAATTGTAAATGGGATTGTTTTCTAAATTTCTCTTTCTGCTACTTCATTATTAGCATATAGAAACACAATATACTTCTGTATATAATTTTTATAATTATATATACACGTATATATATAATATATGTAATAATATATGTAATCCTACATCTTCACTGAATTCATTTATTACTTCTAATAGTTTTTGGAGGAGTCTTTAGGGTTTCCTATGTCTAGTATTATGTCATCTGCAAATAGATAGTTTTACTTCTTCCTTACCAATTTGGATGTTTTTTATTTCTTTTTCTTGTCTGATTGCTGTGGCTAGGACTTCCAGTACTATGTTGAATAAAAGTGGAAAGAGTGGACATCCTTGTATTGTTCCTGGTCTTAGAGGAAAGCTTTCAGCTTTTCACCATCAAGTATGATGTTAGCTGTGGGTTTGTCATATATGGCTTTTTTATGTTGAGTTATGTTCCCTTTATACTGGTTTTGTTGAGAGTTGTTATTGGGAATGATGTTGAATTTTTTCATATGCTTTTCTGCACCTGTTGAGATGATCATATGATTTTTAATCCCTCATTTTGTTAATGTGGAGTATCACATTGATTGATTGGTGGATATTGAACCATTCTTGCATCCCTGGAATAAATCCCACTTGATCATGGTGAATGTTACTTTTAATGTATTGTTGAATTTGGTTTGCTACCATTTTGTTGAGTATTTTTGCATCTATGTTCATCAGGGTATTGCCCTGCAATTTTTTTTTATATAGCATCTTTATCTGATTTTGGTATGAAAATTTACATAATGAATCTGGAAGCATTTCTTCCTTTTCGATTTTTTGGAATAGTTAGAAGATAGGTATTAACTCTTTTTTAAGTGTTTAGTAGCATTAGTCTATGAAGCTGTCTGGTCCTGGATTTTTGTTTGTTGGGATTTTTTTGTTTTTTGTTTTTCTTTGTTTTGTTCATTCAGTTTCAATGCTAGTAAACAGCCTGGACAGATTTTCTATTTCTTCCTGATTCAGTCTTGGAAGATTGTATGTTTCTAGGAATTTTTTTTAATTTTTTATTTTAATTCAACTAATTAACCTATAATGTGTTATTGGTTTCAGAGGTGCAAGTTTGTGATTCATCAGTCTTATATAATACCCAGTGCTCATTACATCACATGCCCTTCTACTGGGAATTATCCCAAAGATACAAATGTAGTGCTCTGAAGAGGCACCTGCACCCTAATGTTTATAGCAGCAGTGTTCACAGTAGTCAAACTATGGAAAGAGCCAAGATGTCCCTCAACAGATGAATAGATAAAGAAGATGTGGTGTATACAGAAAATGGAATATTATTCAGCTATCAGAAAGGATACTTACCATTCTTGATGAGAATTTTTGCATCCATGTTCATCAGGGATATTGGTCCGTAATTTTCCTCTTTGGTGGGGTCTTTGTCTGGTTTTGGGATCAAGGTAATGGTGGCTTCATAGATTTTGAAAGTTCTCCTTCCATTTCTATTTTTTGAAATAGTTTCATAAGAATAGGTATTAATTCTTCTTTAAATGTTTGGTAGAATTCCCCTGGGAAGCCATCCAGCCCTGGGCTCTTGTTTGTTGGGAGATTTTTGATTACTGTTTCAATTTCCTTGCTGGTTATGGGTCTATTCAGGTTTTTTATTTCTTCCTGTTTCAGTTTCAATAGTTTATATGTCTCTAAGAATGTATCCATGTCTTCTAGATTGCCTAATTTGTTGGCATATAGTTGCTCATAATATGTTCCTATAACTGTATTTCTTTGGTGTTGGTTGTGATCTCTCCTCTTTCATTCATGATTTTATTTATTTGGGTCCTTTCTCTTTTCTTATTGATAAGTCTGGCCAGGGGGTTATCCATCTTATTAATTCTTCCAAAGAGCCAGCTCCTAGTTTCGTTGATCTGTTCTGTTCTTTTGGTTTCTGTTTCATTGATTTCTGCTCTAATCCTTATTATTTCTCTTCTCCCGCTGGGCCTAGGCTTTATTTGCTGTTCTTTCTCCAGTTCCTTTAGGTGTAGGATTGTGTATTTGAGACCTTTCTTATTTCTTGAGAAAGGCTTGTATTGCTATATACTTCCCTCTTGGGACTGCGTTTGCTGCATCCCAGAGATTTTGAATAGTTGTGTTTTCATTTTCATTTGTTTCCATGAATTTTTTAAATTATTTAATTTCCTGGTTGACTCATTCATTCTTTAGTAGGATGCTTTTTAGCCTCCGTGTATTTGAGTTCTTTCCAACTTTCCTCTTGTGATTGAGTTCAAGTTTCAAAGCATTGTGGTCCAAAAATGTGTAAGGAATGATTCCAATCTTTTGGTACTGGTTGAGACCTGATTTGTGACCCAGTATGTGATCTGTTCTGGAGAATGTTCCATGTGCACTTGAGAAGAATGTGTATTCTATTGCTTTGGGATGGAGTGTTCTAAATATATCTGTGAAGTCCGTCTGGTCCAGTGTGTCATTCAAAGCCCTTATTTCCTTGTTGATCTTCTGCTTGGATAATCTGTCCATTGCAGTGAGGGGGTGTTAAAGTCCCCTACTATTGGGGCGCCTGGGTGGCACAGCGGTTAAGCGTCTGCCTTCGGCTCAGGGTGTGATCCCAGTGTTCTGGGATTGAGCCCCACATCAAGCTCTTCTGCTATGAGCCTGCTTCTTCCTCTCCCACTCCCCCTGCTTGTGTTCCCTCTCTCGCTGGCTGTCTCTATCTCTGTCAAATAAATAAATAAAATCTTTAAAAAAAAAAGTCCCCTACTATTATTGTATTATTATCAATGTGTTTCTTTGATTTTGTTATTAATTGGCTTATATAATTGACTGCTCCCATGTTAGGGGCATAAATAATTACAATTGTTGGATCTTCTTGTTGGATAGACCCTTTAATTATGATATAGTGTCCTTCCTCATCTCTTATTACAGTCTTTGGTTGAAAATCTAATTTGTCTGATATAAGGATTGCCACCCCAGCTTTCTTTTGATGTCCATTAGCATGATAAATGGTTTTCCACCCCCTCACTTTAAATCTGGATGTGTCTTTTGGTCTTAAATGAGTCTCTGGCAGATAGCATATCAACGAGTCTTGCTTTTTTTTTTTTTTTTGGAAGATTTTATTTATTTATTCAACAGAGATAGAGACAGCCAGCGAGAGAGGGAACACAAGCAGGGGGAGTGGGAGAGGAAGAAGCAGGCTCATCAGAAGAGCTTGATGTGGGGCTCAATCCCAGAACACTGGGATCACACCCTGAGCCGAAGGCAGACGCTTAACCGCTGTGCCACCCAGGCGCCCCGGGTCTTGCTTTTTTATCCAATCTGATACCCTGTGTCTTTTGATTGGGGCATTGAGCCCATTTACATTCAGAGTAACTATTGAAAGATATGAATTTAGTGCCATTGTATTACCTGTAAGGTGACTGTTACCGTATATTTTCTGTTCCTTTCTGGTTTATGTTACTTTTGGACTCTCTCTTTGCTTAGAGGATCCCTTTTAATATTTCTTGTATGGCTCATTTGGTGCTCACAAATTCTTTTAGTTTCTGTTTGTCCTGGAAGCTTTGTATCACTCCTTCTATTTTGAATGACATCCTAGCTGGATAAAGTATTCTTGGCTGCATACTTTTCTCATTTAGCACCCTGAATATATCATGCCAGTCCTTTCTGGACTGCCAGGTCTCTGTGGATAGGTCTGCTGCCAATCTAGTATTTCTACCCTTGTAGGTTACAGACCTCTTGTCCTAGGCTGCTTTCAGGATTTTCTTTTTGTCTCTGAGATTTGTAAGTTTCACTATTATATATTGGGATGTTGACCTATTTTTACTGATTTTGAGGGGAGTTCTCTGTGCCTCCTGGATTTCGATGCCTGTTTTCTTCCCCAGATTAGGGAAGTTATCTGCTATAATTTGCTCCAATATCCGTTCTGTCCCCCTCTTTCCTCTTCTTCTGGCATCCAAATTATTCTAATATTATTTTGCTTTATCGCATCACTTATGTCTCAAATTCTCCCCTCATGATCCGGTAGTTGTTTATCTCTCTTTTTCTCAGCTTCTTTATTCTCCATCATTTGGTCTTCTGTATCACTAATTCTCTCTTTTGCCTCATTTATTCTAGCAGTTAGAGGCTCCATTTTTTTATTGCATCTCATTAATAGCCTTTTTTATTTCGACTTGGTTAGATTTTAGTTCTTTTATTTCTCCAGAAACTTGTTCTCTAGTGTCTTCTATGCTTTTTTCAAGCCCAGCTAGTACCTTTATAATCATTTTCTGAATTCTAGTTCCAACACCTTACTTATTTCCACACTGATTAGGTCCTGGCAGTCAGTATTGCCTCTGGTTCTCTTTTTTGAAGTGAGTTTTTCCACCTTGTCATTTTGTCCAGAGAAGAGTAGATGAACAAGGGAACAGAATACTAAAATGGCAACAATGACCACAGAGAAATATATGCTAAACAAATCAGAAGAGACCTGAAACCAGGAGGAAAAAAAAAAGAACATAATCAGATAGGTGAGCAGAATAGAGCAATACACTGGATTCTGTGTGTATTTTGGTCTGTTTTTTAGAAAACTAGATCCCAAAATCATAAAGAGATAAAAACTTATATATGTACAAAAATAAAATTAAATGCAATGGAAAGATAGAATGTAACTGTAAAAATGGAAATAAAAGACAAGAAGAAAACAAAACAGGAGGAAAAAAAACCCTAACAGCAGCAACAACAAAAGGAAAGGATATAAACAGACAGGTGGACAAAACGGAGCAATACACTATCTCCTAAATGTATTTTGGTCAGTTTGTTAGAAGAAACTACATTTCAAAATTGTAAAGAAAGAAAAACTTATATACACAAAAATAAAATTAAATACATTGAAAGGGTAGAATGTAACTGTAAAGATGAAAATTTAAAAAGACTAACAAAAAAAAAGAAAAAGAACAAAAACAAAAACAAAACAAAACAAAAGGAAGAAGAAAAAAAAACAAAAAAGAGAAAATGATCAGACAGGTGAATAGAACAGAGCCATACACTAGATTTTGGGTAAATTTTGGTCTGTTAGAAGAAACTGCATTCTAAAGCTGTAAAGAAAGAAAAATTTATACATATACCAAAATAAGATTAAATACAATGAAGGGATAGGATGTAACTATAAAAATGAAAATTAAAAAAGATTTTTAAAAGAAGGTGCTAAAATAAGAATTGGTTGAAAAAGAAAAGAAAAAAAATTAAAGTTCAAAGACTAAAGAATCATGGGGGAAAAAGCCATGAATTCTATGTGCTGTATTCCCCTCCTCTGGAGTTTTGTTTGGCAGTCCTCATTGATCAGTAAACTTGGTCTTGGCTGTGTGTTCTTCCTCATCTTATGGGGCAGGGGCCTATTGCCTAGATTTTCAAATGTCTTTGCCCCAGGTGGAATTTTACCACCTTTGCCAGGGGGCCAGCCTAAGTAATCTGTTCTGATTTGTTTTATTTGGCTTTTGTCCGCTGATGGCTTTCTGTGCAGTTTTAGAGGATGAGAATGAAAATGGTGGCCTCCTAATCTCTGGCCCTGGAGCCAAAAGCTTGGGTCCCCACTCCTCAGTGAGCCCTCAGAGAAAAACAGACAATCATTTCTGTCTCCCTGGTCTCCAGCCATGCTCCAGGCTCACCCGGCCTGTGACCAAGTGCTTCTATCTCAGGGGCACAACCCCGTTTTGAGTCTCCAATCCCTGCAGACTCCTGCAGTGTGCTCCCGCACTGCTCCTCCCGGGGGAAAAAGGGGGGTCTCGCCAGTTCTACCACTTGGTGGGCCCCTGCTCAGAGAGCCATCACCCGACTGTGTCACGGTTTGTGGTTTATGGCAACCGCAAGCTGAGAGCCCTCCCAAGGACTCACTGATTGCAGCCGGCTTCCCCACTCTGATGCCTGGGAGCTCTGCCGCACTCAGGCACCCTCGGTCTTCCTATGACCTCGAGTATCCTGAGACCACATTGTCCCAGCTAGGGATCTGTCTCTGCTTAGCCACCTGAGCTATGCCCCCCACCGGAGTAGAGTTCTTAAAGTTATGATTTTGTGCTCCGCTGCTGTATCACTTGCTTGTAGCCAGCTGACAGAGGCTACCCCCATGCAGTCTATCTTCCCATATATCACCTTGGATTCACTTCTCCACACCTCCTACCTTGCAGAAAGTGGTCACTTTTCTATTCGTAGAGTTGTAGCTATTCTTTTCTTGATCTCCGGTTGAGTTCATAGGTGTTCGGAATGATTTGATAGCTACCTAGCTAAATTCCTGGGACCAGATGAAATTACAGTCTCCTACTTCTCTGCCATCTTGGACTCTCCCTGTTTCTAGGAATTTACCTACCTCTGCCAGGTTGTCCAATTTGTTGACATATAATTTTTCTATTAGTCTCAGAATCCTTCATGTTTCTGTGGTGTTGTTACTTCTCCTTCACTTCTGATTTTATTTATTTGAATTTTCTCTTATTTTTTTCTTGATGAGTCTCGCTAAAGGTTTATCATTTTGTTTATCTTTTTAAAGAACCAGTTCTTAGTTTGATTGGTCTTTTCTGTTGTTATTTTTAGTCTTTATTTCATTCATTTCCACTCTGATCTTTATTATTTCCTTCCTTCTACTAACTTCGGGCTTTGTTTATAGTTCTTTTTCTAGTTCCTTTTGGTGTAAGGTTAGAATTTTTATTCAAGATTTTTCTTATTTCCTGAGATAGGCCCGTATCACTGTAAACATGCCTCTTAGAACTGCTTTTGCTGCATCCCAAAGGGTTTTGGAACATTGGGTTTCCATTTTCATTTGTCTCAAGGTATTTTTTTTAGTTTATCTATGACTTCTTTATTGACCCATTGGCTGTTTAGTAGCATGTTGTTTAGCCTCCATGTCTTTATGTTTTTTCCAGTTTTTCTTGTAATTGATTTCTAGTTTCATATTGTTATTGTCAAAAAAGACACCTGACATGATTTCAGTCTTCTTAAATTTATTGAGATTTTTTTTGTGGCCTAATGTGTGATCTGTCTTGGAGAATGTTCCATGTGCACTTGAAAAGAATGTATACTCTGCTGTTCTGGGATGGAATGTTCTGTGTATATCTGTTAAGTCCATCTGGTCTAATATGTTGTTCGAGGCATTGTTTTCTTTTTCTTTTTTTTTTTTTTTTCATTTTCTAAGACTTAATTTTTTTGTTGTTTTTTTTTAAATATTTTTTTATTATAATTATGTTAGTCACCATACAGTACATCCCTGGTTTTTGATGTAAAGTTCGATGATTCATTAGTTGCGTAACACCCAGTGCACCATGCAATACGTGCCCTCCTTACTACCCATCACCAGTCTATCCCATTCCCCCACCTCCCTCCCCTCAAGGCATTGTTTTCTAATTGCTTTTCTGTCTGGATGATCTGTGTATTGATGTCAACTGTCAACTTTTCCCTTTTTGTCTGTTAGTATTTGCTTTATATATTTAGGTGCTCCTATGTTGGGTGCATAGATATTTACACTTGTAATCTCCTTATTGGATTGATCACTTTATCATTATGTAATTCTCTTTTTGTCTCTTGTTACAGTTTTAAAGTCTTTTTTTTGTCTGATATATGTATTGCTACCCCAGCTTTTTATTTTTCACTTCTATTTGCATGGGATATATTTTTCTACTCCTTCATTTTCAGTTTGTATGTGTCTTTGGGTCTAAAGTGGGTCTTTTATAGGCAGCATATAAATGGGTCTTGTTCTTTGACCATTCCATCACTCTATATATTTTGATTGGAGCATTTGCCCATTTACATTTAAGGTAATTATTGATAGATATGTGTTTATTGTCATTTTGTTCGTTGTTTTCTGATGTTTTTATAGTTCTTCTCTGTTCCTTCCTTCTCTTGCTCCCTAAATAGATGACTTTTTTTTTAATGTTATGCTTGGATTCCTTTTTCTTTATTTTTTATGTATTCATATCCATTATAGGTTTTTGTGATTATCATGAGGTTCATACCTCATACATACACAGCAATCTATTTTAAGTTGATGGTCACTTAAGTTTGAATACAATTTCTAAAAGCACTGCATTTTTATTCTTCCCCCTCCATGTTTGGTGTCATATTTTACGTCTTTTTATTTTGTGTATCCTTTAATTAATTATTATAGATATAGTTGATTTTACACTTTTTTCTTTTAACCTTCATACTAGCTTTGTCAGTGAATGATCTACTACCTTTATGTTTGCTTTTACCAGTGAATTTTTTTCTTTAATAATTTTCTTACTTCTAGTTATGGCCTATTCTTTTCTGCTTAAAGAAGTCTCTTTAACATTTCTTCTAAGGCCAGTTTAGTGGTGGAATGAACTCCTTTAACATTTATTTGCCTGGGACACTTTTTATCTCTCCTTCAAATCTGAATGATAACCTTCCTGGGATAGTGTTCTTGGTTGTAGGGTTTTTTCCTTTCAGCACTTTGAATATATTATGGCACTACCTTCTGACCTGCAAAGTTTCCATGAAAAATCAGCTAATAGCCTTATGGGTGCTTCTTTGTATGTAACTAGCTGCTTTCCTCTTGCTACTTTTAAGATTCACTCTTTATCTTTAATTTTTGACATTTTATTATGTGTCTATGTGTGGACCTCTCTGGGTTCATCTTGTTTGGGACTCTGTGATTCCTAGACCTAGATGTCTGTTTCCTTTCCCAGGTTAGGAAGTTTTCAGCAATTGTTTCTTTAAAAAGGTTATCTGCCCCTTTCTCTCTTTTCTTCTTCTTCTGAGACCCCTATAATGTGACTGTTAGTACACTTGATGTTGTTCCAGAGGTCCCTTAACCTGTCTTCATTTTTATTTTATTTTTTAAGATTTATTTATTTATTTTAGAGAGAGAGAGTGCATGAATGAGCAGCGGGAGGGGCAGGGAGAAAGACTCCTCCTCAAGCAGACTCCTTGCTGAGCATGGAGCCTGAGATAATGACCTGAACCATAATCAAAATCAAGCACTTAACTGACTGAGCTACCCAAATGCCCCATCCTCATTTTTTAAGGGAAAAAAAAATGTATATATATATATATATATATATATTCTGTTTAGTCTGGACACTTTCCATTAATCACCCAGTCTTCCTGATTACTGATTCATGTTGCATCCCCTAATTTGCAGTTGCTTCTCTCTGGTGTGTTTTTCATTTCACTTATTGTATTCTTTAGCTCTGATTGGTTCTTTTTGTATTTTCTGTCTTTTTGTTGAAGTTCTTACTGAGTTCATCCACTCTGCTTCCAAGTTCATTGAACTATCTTTATGACCATTACTTTGAACTCTTTATCAAGTAAATTGCTTATCTCAATTTTTTTTAGTTCTCTTTCTGAGTTTTTTTCTTGTTCTTTTATTGTAATATATTTTGTCTGATGCTCTGTGGTCAGCTACATTTCCTGTTCTCAAAGGTAGTGGTATCATGTAGAAGGCATCCTGTGGAGCCCAGAAGTGCAATCCCTCCTGGTCACCAGAACGAGGCCCTCCAGGAGTGTCTCCTCTGTGGGCTGCCTGTGTCCTCCTGTTGTGCCTGGGTTGCACCTGCTGTGAGCATGCTGGTGAGTGGGGCTGGCTCCTAGTATATCTGGCTGCAAGGCCTCATCATTTCAGGTGTGCTGGTGGGTGGGGCTGGCCCCCCTTGCCTCCCAGGACAGGAGTGATTTTTCTTTTCTTATCTTTTCTTTCTCTCTCTCTCTTTTTTTTAAAGATCCTATTTATTTATCTGAGAGAGAGAGAGCACACAAGAGAACACAAGCAGCAGGGAGGGACAGAGGAAAAGGGAGAAGCAGACTCCCTGCCAAGTAGAGAGCCTGATGTGGGGCTCAATCCCAGGACCCTGGGATCATAACCCTGGCTGAAGGCAGACATTTAACTGATTGAACCACCCAGGAGCCCCCAGGAGTCACTTTTCAAGGCATTGGTCCCAGCTGAAGTGGCCCACTTGGTGTGGTGGTTGGGGGGCAACCACTTTGGCAGAACACTTGATGAGGCAGATTGGGTATGGTGGGCCTGCAGGGGAACACCGGGCCTGGGAAATCAGTGCTAGCAAGGTGAATGTAGAGTGTTAGAACTGTTATCTGCCAGCATCAGTCCAACTATCCTGAAAGAGGGCAAGAAAAATGATGCCTGCCATACTTCCTGGAGTAAGTTCCTACAGATCCTTGCCCTGAGAGCACACACCTAAAATTAGTTAATAAATACCTGTCACCTATACTCCAGATGCTTTTCAAATGACTATCTCTGTGCTGGGTCTGGGAGCAAGAGAGATTGTTTGTGGGCCCTTTAAGAGTAGAGTTTTGGTTTCCTATAGCTCTCCAGCAATCCCAGATTTAAGCCCCACTGATTATCAAAGCCAGATGTTATGGGGACTCATCTTCCCAGTGCAGATCCCTAGGCAGAGAGTACCTGATATGGGGCTTGAACCCCTCACTTCTCAGGGAGGACCTTGGTGCCTGTGATATCCTTCTCCCTTGTGGGTTACCACACCAATGTTTGGTTTCCAACCAGACTGTGTCACTGCCCCTCCTGCCTTTCTCAATGTGGCTTTTTCATTATATCTTTGGCTGTGGAAGAGATGTTCTACTAGTCTCCAGGTCATTCTCTGAGAGAGTTGCTCTATATGTGCTTGTGGGCTTGGTATGTCCATGGGAGGAGGTGAGCTCAGGATCTTCCTACTCTGTGATTTTCCTCTCCAATCCCAAGTAATACATTTTAAATCACAGAATTTAAGACTTGAGTATACAAAATTTCTTTTAGATGTTGCTTTCCTGGTTCTGCTCTAATCATATCACTTACATGACCTCCTTTGTCTATGTATAAGGCTACCCAAGAGGAAGTTGTTAAAAAAAGAAAAAAAAAGAAAAGAAAAGAAGAGGAAAAGAAGAGAGAAGTCTAGCCAAGGTTCTTTTCCAATGGGCCAATTAGGACCCAGATTCTGAGTGATTTCCATAATCCAGACTTTTTACTATTGATCAGTTATTTTGAGCTAGCAGATCTGCTCTTATTTATTCTAGATAGACTCAGGTGCCCAAGTCCAAAGTCAGTGAACTAAGCAGGTGCTATAATTACCTAGTATTTCCAACCCCTCATTTTGAGAAGAGTACTCAGGAGAAAAATTATTTCTCTGTAGTTCTGAACACTTTTGCAATTTTGGTTTTGGAAGCCAACAGAGGCTCCAGACGGTACTTTAAGAACATCAATCAATGAGGGGCACCTGGATAGCTCAGTCTGTAAAGTGTCTGCCTTCAGCTCAGGTCATGATCCCAGAGTCCTGGGATTGAGCCCCACATTGAGCTCCTGCCCAGCGGGGAGCCTGCTTCTCCCTCTCCCTCTGCTGCTCCCCCTGCTTGTGCTCTCTTGCTCTTTCTGTCAAATAAATAAACAAAATCTTTTTTTTTTTAAAGAACATCAATCAATGAAACAAGAGTAGTCAGGAAAAGGATTAAACTGAAAAAGGAGCCCAGTCCTTCCTATTGTTTGAAATTGTAACCATTGCATACTTTTCTACAGGTTAACATTGAAATGGGCCTTTAGCAGCTGCTGGATTCATTTTATTTCCTCACCTAAACTAAATATGCTTAATCTCTAAATTTTAATTTTAAGTGATAAATGCAGAAGATTGAAAAAACTGAATCTAGGACTGACATCACTAATAAGGGCAGAATAGGCAATTTCAGGGAGAACCCCACAAAAACAACTATTAAATTTGCAAAACTGTCAGAATTAACTTTAGCAGAACTTTGGG
Organism: Ailuropoda melanoleuca; assembly: GCF_002007445.2. Lineage (NCBI taxonomy): Eukaryota > Metazoa > Chordata > Mammalia > Carnivora > Ursidae > Ailuropoda > Ailuropoda melanoleuca. The sequence continues at coordinate 60,553,601 of NC_048222.1, forward strand.
ATCTAGTCAAGAACTTATAACAACCAAGGGAAAACTTAAGGAGGAAGCTGCCATGTGGTAGTGAGAGTGTACTGTAGCATTTTAAATAATTCATCTACATTTTTCACTCCCTAAATTGCAGGTTGCAGTAGGTGCAGTTTGCTAGTGCCAGAGGGAATATGGACCTTATTCTCAAAGAACTGTGGTTGTATGTTCCATTCTGTCTGGTGGCTCCCTTGAGGACCAGAACTAGGGCTTGCCTTTCTTTTGCCCAACTCAGAGTTCCCAGGGCTGAGGCAGCTTCCTGGGATGCATTTGCTGAAGGTATGTAAAGGCAAAAGTTTAGGAGACAGCAGCCTTTGGGAAGAGAGGATAGTCAGGACAAGAAATAGACCTAAATGCCTAGAAAGGAAGAAGTTGAAAAATAAGATACATGGGGAATAAGAGCTTTTAAAAGCTCCCATGTATGGCGAGGAATCAAGAAGCCCATCTGCATGCCCAGGTCTGGATACCTGCTCATAAACAGCCTGAGTTTTCTTGTGATATCTTTATCTGGCTTTAGTATCAGGACAAGTTTTCACCTCTTACTGACATTCAGGGTGCATGTGAGCAGGAAGTAAAGGCCACAGCAGAGTTTTAAATGGCCTGGCTCAGTGTTCAAGGACTGCCCCATCACAGAACCAATTAGAAAAGATTAGAAGAGTACTTTTCCTTTTTTTAAAATTCTCTTCTTGGCTCCAAGCATTTAAGGAAACTCTGTCAAACTGCTAGCTGACCACTAATCTAATGGAAAACAGGTTTCAGTGGCCACATGTGACAAAAATAACACACTTTTAAAAAATAGTTTAGAAAAGTTATTAAGCAGGGTGCCTGAGTGGTTCAGTCAGTTAAGCATCTGCCTTCAGCTCAGGTCATGATTCTGAGTCCTGGGATTGAGTCCTGCATTGGGCTTCCTGCTTGGCAGGGATTCTTCTTCTCCCTCTGCCCCTCAACCTGCTCATGCTCTCTCTCTCTCTCTCTCTCTCTCTCTCTCTCTCAAATAAATAAATAAAATCTGCTAAAAAAAAGATAGAAAGAAAGAAAGAATAGTTATTAAGCAAAAAACAACAACCCCCAACAAGCAGCAACAACAAATACCAGGGAAGGGGAAAATCTGATTTCCAGAGTTGCCACATTAAAATATTCAGAATATCCAATTTTAAGCAAAAAAGGCATGCAAAGAAACAAGAGAGTATGACCTATTCACAGAAAAAACAAAACAAAACAAAACAGAAAAACAACCCAATAGATACCGTCCTTAAGGGAACCCAAGGATGACCTAGACAAAGACCTTAAACCGTCCATATTAAATATGCTTAAACAGCTAAAGGAGCCATAGACAAAGAACTAAAGAAAGTCAGGGGTACAATATATCACCAAATAAAGAATATCAATAAAGTGATAGAAATTATAAAAAAGAACCAAATAGAAAATTTGGAAATGAAAAGTACAATACTGAAATTAAAAAATTCACTGGAGGGGCGCCTGGGTGGCACAGCGGTTAAGCGTCTGCCTTCGGCTCAGGGCGTGATCCCGGCATTGTGGGATCGAGCCCCACATCAGGCTCCTCCGCTATGAGCCTGCTTCTTCCTCTCCCACTCCCCCTGCTTGTGTTCCCTCTCTCTCTGGCTGTCTCTATCTCTGTCAAATAAATAAATAAAATCTTTAAAAAAAAAATTCACTGGAGAGCATAAAGAGAAAAGAATGAACAAATACAAACAGAGCCTAAGAGACCTGTGAGACACTATCAAGAATAGCAACATATGCATAATGGGAGTCCCAGTAAAAGAGAAGAAAGAAAGAAGTGCAGAAAAAATATTTGAAGAAATAATGGCTGAAAACTTCTCAAATATGATGAAAGACATGAATCTACACATCCAAGAAATTCAACAAACTCCAAGCAGGATAAATTCAAACAGACCCACACCAAAGCACATTATAGTCAAATGGTCAAATGACAAAGACAGAATCTTAAAAGCAGCAAAAGAGAAGCAATACATCATGTACAAGAGATCTTCAACAAAATTTATAGCTGATTTCTTCTCAGAAAACATGGAGGCAAGAAGGCAATGGGATGACATATTTAAAGTATAGAAGAAAGAAAACTGTCAGCTAAGATTACTGTATCCATCAAAACTATCCTTCAAAACTGAAAGAGGGGTTAAGACATTCCCAAATAAACAAAAACTGATGAATGTCAACACTAGTAGTTCCTACTCTACAAGAAACACTAAAGGAGTCAATCCTTCAGGCTATAATAAAAGGGCACTGAGAAGTAATTCAAAGCCATATGAAGAAATGAAAAACAATGGTGAAGGCAGCTGCATAGGTAAATATAAAAGCCAATATTTTTGCAGATTTTTATTTTTAACTCTTTTTTTTCATGTGATTTAAAAGAAAAATATATAATACAATAATTATAAGCATATGTTAATGGGTACACAATATATAAAGATGTAATTTGTGACAATAACAAAATAAAGGGGGAAATGGAGCTGACAAGGAATAGTGTTTCTCTATACTATTGAAACTAAGTTTGTATCAGTCCACACTTGATTGTTAGGAAGTTTAGATATTATTTGTAACTCCCTGGGTTACCTCTAAGAAAAAGTACTAAATAATACATAGAAAAAGAAATGAAAAGGGAACCCAAATGTCTCACTAAGAAAAAATCAGTTTGAATGCAGTAATAGAGGAGTTTAGAAACAAAAAGATACCACATGTGGAAATTGAATAGCAAAATGGTAAAATGCGTCTTTCTATAATTAGTCATTACTTTATAAGCAAATATCTTAAATTCTGATTAAGAGACAGAACTTGGGAGAATAGGGGGCGCCTGGGTGGCTCAGTCGTTAAGCATCTGCCTTCGGCTCAGGGTGTGATCCCGGGGTCCTGGGATCGAGCCCCGTGTTGGGCTCCCTGCTTTGCTGGGAGCCTGCTTCTTCCTCTCCCACTCCCCCTTCTTGTGTTCCCTCTCTCGCTGGCTGTCTCTCTCTCTCTGTCAAATAAATAAATAAAATTAAAAAAAAAAAAGAACTTGAGAGAATGGATAAAAGAAACATGATCTAACTATATGCTGTCTGCAGGAGACTCACTTTAGATGCAAAGATACAAAGAGATTAAAAGTATAAAGGGTGGGAAAATATATCCCATACACATAGTTACCAAAAGAGAGAGGGAGCGGCTATACTAATATTAGACAAAATATTATTGCAAATATTAAGACAAAAACTTATGGCATGTGGTGAAAGCAGTACTCACAGCTAAATTTATAGTGATAAACACTTACATTTAAAAAACAAAGACCACAAATCAATGACCTAACATTCTACGTTAAAAAAACAAAACAAAAACTAAAGAGCAGGCTAAATCCAAAGCTAGCAGAAAGAAGAACAACATGGTTAGAGTGGAGGTAAATGAAATAGAGAATAGAAAATAATGGAGAAAAATTAATGAAACCAAAAGTTGATTCTTTGAAAAACATCCACAAAATTGACAAACCTTTAACAAGACTAATGATTTTAAAAAGGAGAGAGAAGACTGAAATTATTAAAATCAGAAATGAAAGTGGGGACATTACTACAGGCCTTAGAACTAAAAAAGGATTATAAGAGAAAACTATAAACAATTGTATGCCAACAAATTGGATAACCTAGATGAAATGGAAAAATTCCTAAAAACATAAACTACCAAAACGGACTCAAGAAAAAATAGTAAATCTGAATAGACCTATAACAAAAGATTAGTAATCAAGAACCTACCAATAAAGAAAAGCCTAGGACCAGATGTCCTTACTGGTGAATTCTACAAAACACTTAAAGAATTAAAGTCAGTCCTCGAACTCTTTCAGAAAATAATATAGGAGGGAGCACTTCCTCTGTGAGGCCAACATTGTCCTGATACTAAAGCCAGATAAAGATACCACAAAAAAATAAACTAATTTTAGGGGGTTTTTTTCCACAAGAGAATGAAAAGGCAACTCAAAGACTGGAAAAAATATTTGTAAAGTCTATACCTGATAAAGGTCAAATATCCAGGATATATAAAGAACTTTAACAACTCAACAGCAAAAAGACAAAAACTCAATTTAAAAATGAGCGAAAGACTTGAATAGACATTTCTCCAAGGAATACTGACAGACAGCCAACAAGCATGTGAAAGATGCTCAACATCATTAAGGAAATGCACATAAAAACCACAATGATTGGTTCACACCAACTAGGATTGTTAAAATATTTTTAATAGAAAATAACAAATATTGGTGGGGATGTGGAGAAATTGGAACCCTCGTACATTGCTGTTGAAAATATAAGATGGTACAGCCGCTGTGGAAAACAGTTAGGCAGTTCCCCGAAACCTTAGACATAGGATTAACATCTAGCCAACTATTCCACAACTAGGCATATACCCAAAAGAATTAAAAACAGGTATTCAAACAAAAACTTGTTTATGGATATTAGTAGCAGCACTGTTCACATTTGTCTCAGGTGGAAACAACCCAAATGTTCATCAGCCGATAAATGAATAAACAAATTGTGGCATATCCATGAAATGAAAGATATTCCATCATAGAAAGGAATGAAGTACTGATATATGCTACAGCATAGATGAACCTCAAAAACATTATGCTAGGTGAAAGAAGCCAGGCACAAAAGGTCACATATATTATTTCATTTGTATGAATATCCAGAAAAGTTATGGGGTGCCTGGGTAGCTCAGTTGATTAAGCATCTGCCTTCTGCTCAGGTCATGATCCCAGGGTCCTGGGATTGAGCCCCACATCGGGCTCCCTGCTCAGTGGAGAGCCTGCTTCCCCCTCTCCCTCTGCCCCCTACCCGACGTGTGCTCTCTCACGCTCTTTCTCTCTCTCAAATAAAGAAAATCTTTCTAAAAAATCCAGAAAAGGTAAATAAATAGAGACAAAAAACAAATTAGCTGTTGCCAAAGGCTGGAAGGAGGGAGAAATGGGGAGTGACAGGTTAACAGGTATGGGGTTTCTTTTGGGATCATAAAAATATTTTGGAACTAAATAGAGGTGATGGTTACACAATATTGGGAATGTGTTAAATATCAATCACTGAATTGTATGTACATTTTAAGATTGTTAATTTTTTGTAAATTTTACCACAATTAAAAAAAAATTGAAGCCATATCTGACTCCAGAGCCAAAATTCTTATACTGAACAGTATCCTTCTTTGAGTAGTACTGTATTATGGCTACTGTTTGATGTGTATCCATCAGAAGTGGCTTTGATCTCAATACCTAAGAGTCTGAACAAGTAAGCATTCAATAATGCTAGCTTTGTTCTAATGCCTATACTTCTGGGGAATTAAAATGAGTAAAATAGAGAGAGGCTCTGCCTATAAGCTGCTCACCTCTGAGTCTCCACTAACATTTGTGGGTCAGGATAAAGTACAACTAGAAGCCCCTAGCGCATTCTTCTTTCCACTTCCCAGACTCCTTACCCTGTCCCATATACCTCATAATCACGTATGTGGAAAACCGAGTCCACACAACCAAGCTTCACACACACACACACACACACACACACACACACACACACACACACAGAGGCACACCTGCACAAAGTTACCCTTTGAGCACACAGCTGGGAGCTACAGAGGCCGTAGCAGTGGGCTCAGAATCTTTTGGGCAGAGCATTGTAGAGACCTGGATACATGGCATGTGATTCAAAGTAGGAGAGAGTATAAGTTCCTTAGTCTCATGGACTCCTTGTCTTATAAAGAGGAACATAGCTGGAAGAGGCTCAAACTAGGAGCCTCAAAGCACAGGCCCAGGAAAGAGCCCCCCCCATTGCCCAGGTCTAGGGGTGGTACTGCCCTTCTGTCCCATTCCATTCACCTTATCCTATGTCATCTAAGCACCAGCTATGGGTTGGGCTTGTCTGTGCACTGAAATCAGCAAGGAGGTGCTATAGTTTTATCTAACAAGCTATATCCTTACCAGAATTGAATTCCTGGAGTTTCAGGGGCCCAGTGGGGCTTGTCTCACCTAACTATTGACTGTTCAGATTTCAGGATTCTGGGCTCTGCTTTCTAAAAGGTTTCCTACCAGAATTCCTAAAATGACCTTGCCCACCCAGACTTTCAAATGTGAGCACCCATTGCTCCCAGCATATACCATGGCCATCTCTGTGTATTCATACACTTTTCCTAAATAAATGCTAAAGCTGAAAGGCTGTGATCCAGGAGCAAAAAAATGGGGACTGAGGTGAGACCTCCTCAAAGTAGGAAAGTAATTTGTATGATGGAGATAAGAATGTTTTAAGGGAGCATAATGGATAGGTCCCTGACACTTGAGTAGTGTGTATGGTCAAGAGAAACATCTAGGATCTCTAAGATGGGACTTGAAAGAGCATATCTTAGGCAGGCAAAAAGTGAGGAAGATTAATATGAGGGGAAGAAATATTAAACGTACATATAGTATTTCTCAACTTGAATATTATGTCCTCTGAAGAAAGAAAAACTTAAATATAGACAGAGCATATATTCTGAGGCAGAATCCTTGAGGACTGGTTCATGGATTATGTCTCATGCTCTTGAAAGGGAAACTAGAACTCAGAACTTGTTCTGATACTCAAGTTACTGATAGAATCAAGGTAATCCAAAGAATTCTAAGACCAGAGTTTTCTTCATCTGCTGTACATTCCCCCTCGTAATTTTGAGTATCCAGAACTGCTTTATTTCTCATTCTTAGCCCCCCATTCCCAGGGAGAAGTTTGTATTTGCCTCTATCTATGAACTTAGTTCCACTCATATGCACATCTATTCTAGCCCGGGGAACATGGCTAAAAATTATTTAACTCATCATCAAATTCCAATCTCATCGATGTCTATTTTTGTTGCTCTCTTCCCATACCTAGATTTTCATCTCTTTCTGTCCAGGTGCTTTGGCTTGTGTCCCTAGACCTTGGGTCCCTAGTCTTACATACCACCTGTGTTCACTATCCCTGACACCTGATCTCCCCAAACCTAGATCTTGCCTGCTTGGATCTAACATAGCCATTTTCTCTTTGAATATTACCTCTCCACCATTCTCTCCAGTCTCTTTTTCTATAACTCCCATCAGACAAACATCAGAGCTTCTTACTCAGCCTCCTTTCCTCTTAACTTCTTTTCCTTATTTTCTAACTACATTGTCTAGCTGTCTGTGCTTTGCTCTGGACATTTTCTCCCACTCTTTTTTATAGAGGCTGTTTATTTTTTGTTTCTTTAAACATCTTTGAATGAAGTGAGTTCTTCCTGAATCAGTTTTTTATAAGAAATTTACAAGAGGATGGAGACAGGGCCATATTTGAGGCTATTTTCTTTATGAAACAGTGTGTATATGAGTTCTTATAGACTTTGGTTTTCCCCACGATCAGTACTGCAGGGCTGCTTACAATGTAGTCCATCTCTTCCACTCTTCCTCATCAACAGACTGCCTTCCACAAATATGGCTTGTTTGTCCTTGTTCACCTTTACTTTCCCTATGTCTCAAATCTTTGGTGACATGGGTACATGAAAGCTCCTGCTTTAGCTTGCTTGCCTGTTTTCATTGTTCTGTATAAGTGCTTGCAGGTCTTGGGGCACTTTTGTTGGAGAAATGTCACTCTTGCTTTGTATAAAATCTGCATCCCTAAGCATCCATTATCACATTCCTGTTTGACTGTCACTATATTGGTATGGCAGTCCTTCTTCATAGGGTTGTAATCCAGGCTTACGGATGTCTCTAGTTATATTGCAAGTAGAGTTTGTCTAGTTTTCATTCTCCTTGTAGTTTTGAGTTAAACAAGGATAAGTTTCTGAGAGAAGAAGAAATAAAACCACTATTTTTATTCTACCATTTGAAAACCAAAGCTTAAATTGTTTTTGACACTTTATCCAACATTTCTATGTGTTTGGGGAGAGCGAGTTATAGAGATATTTCAGTATGTCCTTCATACACCATCTTGACCAGATTTGGTAATGTACTTTCAGCAGTAATCAGTGTGGATGCTCTCCTCAATGATTACAAGTTGAATTTCTCTCCAGCCTATAGGAATGGGGACTCAAAGTCAATTTTAAGCACTATTACAGAAAAGGCTATGCACTATTATCTGCACACCTGGATTTTTTAAACCAAGATTCATCCTAATACCTACTAGATGTGTTAATCATAGTTGCTGTCATTTGCACAGTCCATGCTAAAGGACAAGACTACATTCATGGGGCACTTGGGGTGGCACAGTTGGTTAAGCATCTGACTCTTGCTTTCAGCTCAGGTCGTGATCCCAGTGTAGTGACATCGAGCCCTATATTGGGCTCTGTGCTCAGCACAGAGTCTGCCTCAGATTCTCTCTCCCTCTTCCTCTGACCCTCCCACTTGTACTCGTGCTCATATTCACTCTCTCTCACTCTCCTATCTCAAAATAAATAAATAAACCTTTCAAAAAAAAGGAAGACTACATTCATCATGTGGGCTTTACTCTCTCTCCCAGGCCACAGGTGAATAAAATACAGGTGGGCTTCTGACCCATTCACCAATCCAAGGTGTGACCTAATTCAAAAACCCAGAAATGGACCCTCCACTCTTTGGTAATCTTTGACAACTAATCTTTGATAAAGCAGGAAAAACATCAATGGAAAAAAGACAGTCTCTTCAATAAATGGTGCTGGGAAAATTGGACAGCTACATGCAAAAGAATGAAACTTGACCACCTCTCTCACACCATACACAAAAATAAACTCCAAATGGATGAAAGACCTCGATGTGAGACAGGAATCCATCAAAATCCTAGAGGAGAGCATAGGCAGCAACCTCTGCAACATCGGCCACAGCAACCTTTTTCGTGATACATCTCCGAAGGCAAGAGAAACAAAAGAAAAAATGAACTTGTGGGACTTCATCAAGATAAAAACTTCTGCACAGCCAAGGAAACAGTCAAAAAAACTAAGAGACAGCCCACGGAATGGGAGAATATATTTGCAAAGGACACCACAGATAAAGGACTGGTATCCAAGATCTACAAAGAACTTCTCAAACTCAATACACGAGAAACAAATAAACAAATCATAAAATGGGCAGAAGATATGAACAGACACTTTTCCAATGAAGACATACAAATGGCTAACAGACACATGAAAAAATGTTCAAAATCATTAGCCATCAGGGAAATTCAAATCAAAACCACACTGAGATACCACCTTAACGCCAGTTAGAATGGCAAAAATTGACAAGGCAAGAAACAACAGTTGTTGGAGAGGATGTGGAGAAGGGGGATTCCTCCTACATTGTTGGTGGGAATGCAAGTTGGTACAGCCACTCTGGAAAACAGTGTGGAGGTCCCTTAAAAAGTTAAAAATTGAACTACCCTATGACCCAGCCATTGCACTACTGGGTGTTTACCCCAAAGATACAGACGTAGTAAAGAGAAGGGCCATATGCACCCCAATGTTCATAGCTGCATTGTCCACAATAGCCAAATCATGGAAGGAGCCGAGATGCCCTTCAACANATCTGGATCTCTACAAATGAACATCTCCAGCGCTGAGTATCGAGGTACGAAGCGGGGAGCCGTGAAACCGCGCACAGATATCGGAAGCTAAACAGAAGGCGGAGGGAGCCACCGTGTCAGGGCGCCGGGAAGCGGTAGCCACCTGCACGGGAGAGCGGACAGACCGCGGACCGGCACGCTTGAGACAGCAGGCTGAGAAGGGAGCTCCGGGAGCG
>NC_048222.1:60568411-60654221 GCF_002007445.2 Ailuropoda melanoleuca
AAGGAGGGCACATATTGCATGGTGCACTGGGTGTTATACGCAACTAATGAAGCATCAAACTTTACATCGGAATCTGGGGATGTACTATATGGTGATTAACATAATATAATGAAAAAAAAAGAATACAAAAATTAGGACAAGCAAAAAAAAAAAAGCATATTTGTAACACTGAAAATAGTGACCTTTCTAGAAAGAACAGTGTGTTCAAACCAGAGGAGAATGGTGTGAGTTACTAGATGGAAAGATAAACAATAGTTCTTGCTTCTATATCTCTGGCTTTTGGAACAGAATAAAAGAGGCAAAGCCAAAAAAAAAAAAATTGAGCTACCCTGTGATTCAGCCATTGCACTACTGGGTATTTACCCCAAAGTTACAGACATAGTGAAGAGAAGAGCCATATGCAACCCAATGTTCATAGCAGCATTGTCCACAATAGCTAAATCATGGAAGGAGCCAAGATGCCCTTCAACAGATGACTGGATTAAGAAGGTGTGGTTGATATATACAATGGAATATTACTCAGCTATCAGAAAGAACGATTTCTCAACACTTGCTGCAACATGGACGGCACTGGAGGAGATAATGCTAAGTGAAATAAGTCAAGCAGAGAAAGACAATTATCATATGATTTCTCTCATCTATGGAACATAAGAACTAGGATGATCGGTAGGGGAAGAAAGGGATAAAGAAAAGGGGGGTAATCAGAAGGGGGAATGAAACATGAGAGACTATGGACTATGAGAAACAAACTGAAGACTTCAGAGGGGAGGGGGTGGGGGAATGGGATAGACTGGTGATGGGTAGTAAGGAGGGCACGTATTGCATGGTGCACTGGGTGGTTTTTTTTTAACATTTTATTTATTTATTTGACAGAGACAGCCAGCAAGAGAGGGAACACAAGCAGGGGGAGTGGGAGAGGAAGAAGCAGGCTCCCAGTGGTGGAGCCTGATGTGGGGCTCGATCCCAGAATGCTGGGATCACACCCTGAGCCAAAGGCAGACACTTAACGACTGCACCACCCAGGCGCCCCTGCACTGGTGTTATACGCAACTAATGAATCATGGAACTTTACATCAAAAACCAGGGAATTACTGTATGGTGACTAACATAATATAATTTTAAAAAAATACTATTATAAAAAAAAAAGATGATCTGGGCAAACTAGAACCTCTTTCAAATTTAACTTTGGAAAAAGAATCAGGAATTGACAGTTGAATCAAATCATGTAGATAGCTATGAGGTAGAATTTGGAACATGAAAAGACATGGCATGAAGAATTTTAAAGGAAACAGAATCTAGGAGCTTTATTTTAAATAGAAGTTAGAAGAAATACAGATGTAGGATGGAGTCAGTTAATTGGTAAAGACAAGAATTATAGAGAGAAACAAATGCGAAGAGTGGCTCTATTACATTAATCACAGCACTGTTTTAACTCTTGGATTCTGATGCCTAGCACAATTCCTTGTCATAGTAGGGGCTCAACAAATGAGTTGGAGGAATGGATGTTTATGCTCATGGTAAGTGGTTACCAAGATAACTTGTCTGAATCTCTGCTCTTGTAACAGACCCTCTACCTCAGCATACTATAAAAACTGTTTTCTGAAATCTTGCCATGGAGTTGCTAAATACTCATTTAATGACTTACTCTCAATCTTCATTCTCCTTGCTTATGAGTCTCTCTCCTTTGACTCTTGTGGTATGATACTGTTCTAGTTCTGTCTCTGACGACTCCTATGCCTTGGTTGGTTTCTCTTCCTCTTCTCATTTTCTTAAGTGTATCACCATGGTCTATCTTCAGCTCTCTTCTAGCTCTATACTTTTCTTCCCAAGTGAGCCATTCATTCCCAACTTTGTGTACAACCTCTATAGAGGTGACTCCCTAATCTGTATCTCTAAGCCCACATCTTTGATCTCATGACTGAGTCCTTGAAACTCAATAAGCCTGAAGCATAATTCATCTTTCTCCCTAAGTCGGTTCCTTCTTTTGACTTCCCTATTTCTATGTATTGCACCACCAATATCCCAGTTTTGAAATATGATTTATCTTTGGGTGTTCACTTCTTCCTTTCCCATCACCTAGTCAGTTACAAAGTCTAGTTAATAATAGTGGAAATAATAATTGCTAACCCTTCTCTGTCTCAAAAATCTTCTTTTGCTTTCCATAGCCTACCAAAATAAGTTGTGTGGGGTTTTTTTATTATTATTAAAAAGGCCCTAGATTTCAGAATTCTCTACATGTTACAAATTCCTATTTCTAGTTTTATCTCCCATGGTTCTGTTATACAGTGAAAATTTTTGATTTATCATCCTTTTATATGTCAATGATTCATTTAAGTTCCATTAACCAATAGATAACCCCCAAAAGTTTTTTTTTTTTTTAAGATTCTTCCATTTTTTGCACTAGGCTGAGTGGGCAATTCTATGGGAAAAAAAGAGAAAAAAATCTATTCTCCATCCTCTCAATATGTGCTTAGAAGACCAAACTGAGAAAAATATGCCTCTCAGGGAATATGCAAATACAAGAAAATATTGCATTTTAAGCCAATCAGTCTGTTGGGAATGCATCTAAAATTAGATGCATTCTGATTAAGATAAAACTTGGAGAACCTGGCCAATTGGCACTTTAAGAGAAAGGTTGCCTACCAAAGCCAGTTGTTAGTCCTAGTGAATGCAGTATCTTTTGGAAATGGATGCCATTTAGGAATTTTATTCAATATGTTTTTTAAAATACATTTAGGGGCGCCTGGGTGGCACAGCGGTTAAGCGTCTGCCTTCGGCTCAGGGTATGATCCCGGTGTTATGGGATCAAGCCCCACATCAGGCTCTTCCACTATGAGCCTGCTTCTTCCTCTCCCACTCCCCCTGCTTGTGTTCCCTCTCTCGCTGGCTGTCTCTATCTCTGTCGAATAAATAAATAAAATCTTTTAAAAAAATAGAATAAAATACATTTAAATTAGACTAGTGGTTTCCAGGGCTGGGGCAAGAGGGAAATGAGTGATTGCTAATAGGTATGGAATTTCTTTTTGTGGTGATGAAAATACTCTAGAATTAGATAATGGTGATGGTTGTAGAGCTTCGTGATTGTGAAAAACCACTGACTCATATACTTTGTATATGAAAAAATATATTTAATGTTATTGTTGACATTATATGATTTTTTGTTATTTGTTTGTTAATCCATCTTGCCAATTGAGGTTTTGCCAATTACTCTTTCAAGAATATAACCTCTTCTATAAAACAAGGTATTAGTTTAATCATATTAACTAATATTTACTGACTGTTTACTGTACAAAATGTTTTATGTACATTATTTCATTTAATCCTCATAACAGCCTTATGAGACAGGTATGATTCTGCCATTTTTAAGGAAATTGAAGCTTAGAGAGGCTAAATAACTTGGCCAGGTCACATGGTAATTAAGTGGTAGAGCCTGGATTTGAACTGATTATCTGACCCCAAAGCCCATTTTCCCAATCATTGAGTCAGCAGAGGGCCAATCAATGTTTTCTGCAATTGAATTTATTAAATGGATCAAGCTTGTGGGGCGCCTGGGTGGATCAGTTCGTTAAGCATCTACCTTCTGCTCAGGTCATGATTCCAGGGTTCTGGGATCGAGTCCCACATCAGGCTCCCTGCTCAGGGAGTCTCCTTCCCCTTCTTCCTTTTCCTCTGCCCCTCCTCCCCTTCCTGGTCTCTCTCTCTCAAATAAATAAATAAATCTTTAAAAAAAATAAATGGATCAAACTTGTGAGACAAAATTGCTTGAACAATTTCCCACTACTCTAGAGGGGAAAAATAGGAGATTCTGAAAATTGGAAAACAAAGGAGATTCTGAAATTTCTCTATCTGGAAATCTTAGGAAATCACACCCACTGCCAGCTCCAGGTCCTTAGGGAAAGTCAAACCTGAAGGCAGAAGGAGAGAAATTCAAGTCCAGGCTAGGAATTCATCCTTAGAAAGCACCTGGCTGGCAGCAATCACCTTCTAAGAAAACACATCCATCTCCTTCCACTCACCTTGTATATTCTCACAAAGCAGAAAAAAAGCAAGGAAGGAGTAGAGCAATGAAGTCATTGGAAACTTGAAGAAAAAATGCTTAATTTTTCCCAGGGTTTTTTTTTTCCTGAAAAGTTTTTGAAATCATGGTTAGTAAAATATTTAAAGGGATTTGTTGTTTTTTTAAAGGGCATTTGTTACTTTTCAAAAAGCTTTTATTTCTTCAAAGTAATTTTTAAAAACTCTGATGGGCAGATTTCTGAAGAATTAAACCTAAGAGCAGAGAAATACAATTCATCTATAGAAGACAAATTATGTGGTACATCTAGCTCAAACACAAGAGGAAGATACAGTCATGCTTCGCGTGCCCTGTCACTTTCACTCTTATAAGAAAGATTATGAACTTGTTCACTTAATCTGAGCTTCTCAGAGTTAAAAGGGATCATAAGTCATTTAATTCACTCCTTCCTGGCCACTGCCTGAACATTTCAAATAATGGAAAGCTCACTGTTACAGAAACAATTTTTTTTACCATTATGGAAAAGTGTCTACTTTTACTAACTTCACCTTATTTAATAACAGTGTACTAGGAATAGACAATAATAATAAGACATAGTAGTAATAGATAGTAGTGTCTATTTTTCCCTCTAGAAATTATAAACAAAATACGTATAACTCTGTTTCATCAACTAAGGACAGAGAAGAGTAAGAGCAAATCTAAAGGTTCCATAACTGAGGAAATGAAAACCTTATCTTAATGATTAATATATGTTTAATTAAACCTTACAAGAAGTGGAAACTGATGAAAATGATGATAAATCAGAACATAAGGACTCATCTGTCAAAATTTCTTGTTCATGAATTTTAGTGAGTATTTTTCAGCTTTCTTTTTGTAAATATACATTTTCTTTTGTCTATCAATAAAACACTTAGTTTGGACAAATATAACTTCCTTTGTTTTAGCTCTGAAGAGATCTTAAAGGAATTCAATTTAAAATGTTTAACTCCTCAACAAAACTAAAAACAACCTACTGAATGGGAAAAGATATTTGCAAATGACATGTCCGATAAAGGGTTAATATCCAAAATATAAGAACTTACACAACTCCTATAGTTTTTATAACAAAAACAAATAATCCAATTAAAAATGGGCAGAAGACATGAACAGACATTTCTCCAAAGAAGATATACAGATGGCCAACAGACACATGAAAAGATGTTCAACATCATTAATCATCAGGGAAATGCAACCCAAAACCCCAGTGAGATACCACCTCATACCTGTCAGAATGGTTAAAATAAAAAACACAAGGAATAACAAGTGTTGGTGAGGATGTGGAGGAAAAGGAGCCCTTGTGCACTGTTGGTGGGAATGCAAACTGGTACAGCCACTGTGGAAAACAGTATAGAGGTTCCTCAAAAAATTAGACATAGAACTACCATATGAGCCAGTTATTCTACTACTGGGCACTTACCCAAAGAATTCAAAAACACTAATTTGAAGGGATACATGCACACCTGTGTTTATTGCAGCATTATTTACAATAGCCAAATTATGGAAGCAACCCAAGCATCCATCGATAGATGAATGGATAAAGAAGGGTGGTACATGTACACAATGGAATATTGCTTAGCCATAAAAAAGAATGAAATCTTGCCATTTGCAGCAACATGGATGGCTCTAGAGGATATAATGCTAAGCAAAATTAGCTAGTCAGAGAAAGAAAAGTACCATATGATTTCACCCATATGTGGAATTTAAGAAACAAAACAAATGAACAGAGAAAAGACACAACCAAAAAACAGACTCTTAACTATAGAGAACAAATTGGTGGTTACTGCAGAGGTGGTGGGTGAGGGCATCGGTGCAACAGGCAAAGGAGATTGAGAATACACTTACTGTAATAAGCACTGAGTAATGTTTAGAATTGTCATGTCACTATATTGTACACCTGAAACTAATAAAACACTGTATGTTAATTATACTGGAATTAAAAAATTTTTTAAATTATGTCTTGGTGAATGCTAATTCCATTTATAACTTTTCAGAATTCTAACAGGCATAAATAACCCCAGACTTCACTGTAGTAAAAAAAAAAAGTGATTAGTTCTTCAGTCAATTTTGTAAGATGCAGCTAATGATAAAAATAACTCGCTGGAAGACAAAAAATAATGTTTAATTCCTGTGAGTATCAGTTCTATTGTAAATATAAAATATCAAATGTGATAGTATAACTGGCAAACCAAGTTATATATAATAAATTTTTTCAACCTAAAATAAAGTGATTAGGATGGGTGAAATAGGTGATGGGGAATTAAGGGTACACTTACCTTGATGAGCACTGAGTAATATATAGAATTGTTGAATCACTATATTATACGCCTGAAACTAATATAACACAGTATGTTAACTATAATAGACTTAAAATTCAAAAAGGATGAAACAGATCCATGCATACTGAAATAAGACAATCTTTAAAATATAAGAAATAAGGTGATTAGTTAATAAATTTTTGTATAGCATTTAGTTTAATTTTTCTCAAAAGTTTATGGTGGGCATCACTACTTACCTACCAATCTGTCTTATCAAGTTCTCAGTTATTCCAGGGACACCTGGGAGACTCAGTCAGTTAAGCAGCCAGCTCTTGATTTCCACTGAGGTCATGATCTTGGGGTCGTGGGACTGAGCCTCACGTCTGCCTCTGTTCTCTCTCCCTCTCCCTCTGTCCCTTCCTGTCACCCCCTCTCTAAAATAAATAAATAAATCTCTAAAATAAATAAATTCTCAGTTATTCCAATACCCAAAGAGAGTATAGCAGCTATAAGCTGTCACAAATTAAATATTTCCCTGAATTTCCTTTCATGCTCTAAAATCCATACCCCCTCCTTTGCTCCAGTTTTCCACCCTATGCCTAGAAAGTGAGCTGAGTTAGAGAAGTGTCACTCACCTCCATGAAGCTCTGTCATCAGGCCACCAGGGGGCAGATGCAGGCACTTGGATCAGAGCACAACAAGCCCAGGGTGGCTGCACACCAGGTGTCCCGGACCTGGTGGTTTGCTAAGAATGGGCTCAGAGCATGACAGACGGAAGAAAAGCTCAGGAGCTGGGGAAATACAGCAAGGCCAGAGTGAGGTCTGCCAGATTCCGTGGCAGTTTGTCAGTTGCTTTGATCACCATTAGCTTAAGAGAAAGAGAAGCCCTGATTGGAATGGCCTACCCACCCACCCTTTTTTTTTGTGGGGGAGAGGGAAGGCAACTCATTTAGATTTAAGGTGGCAGTCTAATTTTGAGATTGACATATCCCCAATTCTGAATTGGGCTTCTCTATAAAAGAGGAAATAAACATCATCTGCTTGTAAGCCTAATGCAGGAGAAATAACCACATCATCTCTGCTTGTGATCCCAGCACTGAGATACCACCTAAGTGGCTTTAATAGAGAGCTGTTCCAATCTGAGAGCTCACATTCCATTGAAACAGCCCCGACTCTATTTCTGAGACAGTAACAAATGCCTGGAAAACACTAGCCCTAAGGAAGCAAGATGAGAAAAGCTTCATTTTTACTTGAGCAGTTTTAATTCACAGAGATATGTACCGAGACTGTGCTTCTGAGTGACCAACTTATAAAGAGCCATCATGGAGGCAGATTTTCTTACAGTAATTCTTCTAACTCAATAGATTCTATTGAATGTCTATCTCCTACTGAATGCCTCACTGTCCAGTCTTAATGCCCACAGCTATTCCTCTGGTGTTTGGGATTGCCCAAAAACGCCAGGGTCTGTGGCTTTGCAAACGTTGTCCTTTCTGCTGGAGATCCTCTCTCTCCCAACCCCAATCATTATCTCTTTAGTAAACTCTTCCATAACCAGCCTTACCAAGTTTTAATCCCCCCCCCAATCCATTGTAGAAAATATTTTGCTGGCTCTGTACTAGAGTTTCTCACCTTCAGCCCTGTTGACATTTTGAGCTGGCTAAGTTTTTGTTGTAGGGGCTGTCCTGTGAATTTTAGGATGTTTAGCAGCATCTCTGGCCTCTGCTCACCAGATGCCAGGAGCACCTCCCTAGTTATGACAGTCAAATTGTCTCCAGATATTGCCAAATGTCTGCTAGGTGTATGGGGGTGGGACTCACTCCCAGTTGAGAATTAGTGCTTTACACATTTCTATAGCACCCTAGATCTTTGTGCATACCTGTACATAATTATTTTGTTTGATTTCATGTCTGCCCCTTCACTAAATTATGGACAATTGCTGGGTAGTACTGTGTCTTGCTCACCTTGACAGTACATGGCATTCGTTGGATAAAACTCCTTATCAAATAAATGGCTAAGAAATTCAGCTAGGAACTAGTTCCTAAGTAAAAAAAAATAATAATAATTTTGTTTCAACATTTTTGTTGTTCGCTGAAATTTTTTTTAAAAATTTTATTTATTTGAGAGAGAGCATGAGAGGGAGAGAGGGGCAGAAGGAGAAAGAGAGGCAGGCTCCCCGCTGAGCAAGGAGCCTGATGCAGGGCTTGATCCCAGGACCCTGAGATCATGACCTAAACTGAAGATAGATGCTTAACCGACTGAGCCACCCAGGTGCCCCTTGGCTGGAATATTTAACATCATTCAGTAAAGATGATCCTTGAGCCTCTAGCCCTGGGGCAAGAATATTGGCCTAGAAGACAGAAGCCTTCTCTCCCACTTGAAGAACCCAGAGCACTGAATAATGTTGGCTAAAATGTTTAACTCCTCTGGGAATCAGTTCCTCCTATAAGATGTGACTTCCTAAGACCCCCTTCTACCTCTAAAGGTTGTGATGCCAAAATCTATATGGCATGAGATGCCAAATTTCACAAAGGGGCACTTTCACTATTTAAAAACAAAGTTGGGGGGTGTCTGGGTGGCTCAGTTGGTTGAACATCTGCCTTCAGCTCAGGTCATGATCCCAGGGTCCTGGGATCGAGCCCCACATCAGGCTCCCTGCTTAGTGGGGAGCGTGCTTCTCCCTCTCCCTCTTCTCCAACCCTGTTCCTGTTCCCGCTCCCACTCATGCTCTCTCTCGCTATCTTTCTCAAATAAACAAATAGAATCTTAAAAAAAAAAAAAAGCCAAAGTTAGGGGTAGGCAGTGGACAGTGATATCTAAGAAGCTACAGATACCAGGTTTTACCATGTAATTTGTAGGGGGGTGGGGACAAAAACAAAGTCATAAATCAAAGTTACTTTTCTTTTTCCAAGCCTTATTCTTATCATATACAAAATATAGATGGTAATGCTTACCTCATAGGATTGTGGTGAGAATTAAAAGAGATGATGTGTATAAAGGGCTTAGCATCACTTGGTACATGGTGACCACCCAGTAGAGGGTAAGAGCTACTGTCATTGTGCTGACATTGGTATAGCAGATTATTGACGAATCTTCTCCCTCAAATTAACTTTCTGTCTTGAAATATAACAAGAGTTATAAGTAGGTATTAATCTTCAAGAACTCCAGCAGAGCTGAATATAAATTAAAAGTTCAATTTTCCATCTTCTAGGCTCCAAGGAAGTTACTGAGAAGTCCAAGTTATTTCCTCTTTTATGCTTCAGCAAGGACCTGGAAGATATTTCTATCATAGCTTTTATCACACTGCATTATTTCTTTCATTGTATTACAATTGTTTTTCACATCTCTTCTCCACTAGCTGTGAGCTTCTTGGAGAAAAGGACTGTCTTATACCTCTTTTTAACTACACAGACCTACCACACTATGAAAATTTAATAAATACCAGATAAATGAACAGATGAATTAGCCATGAATTAATGAATAGCCCATGCCTAGCAATGCACTGCACCTTTTCTCTTCTGGTTGGAGAAAAGAACAACTGTTGCCTCTGTGGCTTGGGCTTGTTGAGAGAAAAGGCAGGGACAAGTTATTTCTCTAAAGGCTCTTATCTCAGCAGGGAAGCCAAGTGGTATGAGTAATTACTGCCTCTATCATGTCACACCAGCCCGCAGCCCCTCTGCCCTCCCTTTAGAGAGTCGGTGATACTGGCAGAGCCACACCTGGGGCTATGCCTTCTATGTACTATTCCACAGGAAAAGGGAATATACCCTGTAGGATCTTTTTGCCTGCTGACAGCTAAGGAGGTCAGGGAAGGGTGCATATCAAATGCTACCCTGATTAATGTCTCCCATACAGTGGCAGTTACCACGTTAGAGCAGTCTGCAAATAATCCCTGGATAGTGAAGCAGAAAAAGATTGTCTCAAAGTCAGAAACCCACCTGCATAATACCATGAAACTGAACTATGAAACTGGAGACAGAAGAAGAGAACTTCATGTTTTACTTCTAAAATACTGTGTATTAACAAATGTCTAAAGCTGTTTGTAAATAAGTCTGTTAGAATAGCCTGCTGTCCCTAACCATGAATACCCAGTAGGGTCCAACCTTGCCTACTAGCCTCAGATCCCAACCCAGCCAGGGAGTACTGGGTAGGGCACTAGGATAGCAGGGCCTACAGACAAAGGCCTGTGCCTCCCTGAGACCTTTGGTGGTTCTAAGTATCCATGAGGCTGTCAGGAAAGCCCAAGGAGGCCAGTAGGTAAGAAATACTTGGAGTTCACGTGCGTTTGTGCAGGTGCCGGCTGCCGCTGCTCCCTCCTCTTGCTGCAGGGAAGCTACCATTTTACAGACAGACATGGAGCTAATGATGTCATTGAAACCTATTTTACTCTATTAACACTCCCTGAGACAGTCATCCAAGTACACAGATTTTAGTATCAAATCAGTGGGACCTAATTGTTGTAGCTAAAGAAAGACCTAAAAGTTTAATCCTTTGTAACAATTTTAGGTTCTTAGAAAGTAATTAATTTTTCCTGGAAGGTGTACTTAATATTTACAGTAGGGATGAATTCAGTGTGGACCAGACAATAGAAAAGACCAGTCCTTGATGAAACTTGGGTCGGACTTCTCTACTCTGTCTCTCTTAACCCCTTTCTTGAATAGTTCAGTTTCAATCTGTGGGTGATGAAATCCATATATATCACAGCTCAAGATATTTGGCTTTCATTCTCTTCTGTAACCTCAGCGAACATCAGGAAATGATAAATGTACGTTGCCAGATTATCTCCCTGTGGGGCTAACTTAGGTTAAAACTAGATCAGGCCTCAAGTGAATAAATTTGAATGTCCACCTCTCCTAATCCCATATCCACTCTCATCAAATGAGCTGCTTCTTTTCCAAAAAGATACCCAAAGCTAAATCCAGACTTCATAGCTGTCTCCTGGGAGTCCTATCATTGCCATCTTAGAACAAACACCATCTCCTAGGAGCTGCCACAGCTCAAAAGGCTTGCACAGCTCTGCTGGCTGTACTAAAATGAAACTGTTAGACATCCAAGGGCAGGAGAGTACCAGTGGACTACCAAAGTCCTCAGACCAAGGGTACTTCCTCCTTTTTCTTATACAATTCATAAATTTCATTCTATTTTGAGAGGAAAATCGATATCAGGATTTTCCCTTCTTAATTCCACCTCCATTTATTTTTTAAGATTTTATTTATTTAAGAGAGAAAACGAGAGAGCATGAGCAGAGGGAGAGGTGCAGAGGGGGAGGGGCAGAGGCAGAGAGGGGGCTTGATGTGGGGCTCCATGCCAGGGCTCTATCCCAGGACCCTGGGATCATGACCTGAACCAAAGGCAGACGCTTAACTGATTGAGCCACCCAGGCGCCCCACCTTCTCCATATTTTTTCCCAATTTTTGAACAGCGTCTTTGACCTTCATTGAGATCATGCTGAACCCTTAAGAATCTTTCTCTGGAGGCTCTCCTCCAGAGCCTTTACAGGCTCCTTAGCACCTGTAGAATAAACTCGAAACTCCATAACACAGCACACAATGCTCTATTCACGATGTGGCCTTAATCTTTTCTTTACTTCTCACTTCCTCCCACAGCCATGTACAATAGTCAGCCACATTATTCATGTCAATATGCTCTGTGGGAGCTCACTTCAACTTCTGCGTTTACAACTTGTTGGGTTCCTGTTCTTGCCTAAGTGCATACCTTGACTGCCTGGGACGTGTGAAGTGCCTAGTACTGTGCCTGGAATGTAGCTATTACTTCATAAATGGCAGGTGTCATTATTAATGACACTTTCTTGCTTCAATTCTCTTTTTTTTGCATTCAATTAATATTTATTAATAGTTATTGTACCCCTGACTGTCCACATAAAAGGCTTTTGTTTTGTTTTTGTTTCATTTTGTTTTAAAGTATCATTTTATTTTACTTTCATCAAGGTCTTATTTAAATTCAAGTTAGTTAACATATTAGTTTCAGGTGTAGAATTTAGTGATTCATCACTTATATACAACACCCAGTGCTTATCACTACAAGGGCCCTCCTTAACCCATCACCCATTAAGCCCATCCTCCTGCCCTCCCCTCCAGTAACACTCTATAGTTCTCTGTAGTTAAGAATCTGTTTCCTGGTTTGCCTCTTTTCCCCCCGTATGTTCATCTGTTTTGTCCCTTAAATTCCACATATGAGTGAAATCATATGGTATTTATCTTTCTCTCATTGATTTTTTTCTTGCTTCAATTCTTAAAACAGGTAATATTAGTTATGCTGCCACTAAAACATTTGATCCCTGCTTAGTGCTTATACTCCAAATCCCTATCAAATTTTCCTCCCTGATGAGCTGGGCTAGACAATGAAGTAATAAAATTCAGTGTTCCCAAGCATATGTATGGTGATAGTAATCGGAACAGTGGTTGCTTATGGGGGGAGTAGTTGACCAGGAGAGGGCATAAGGGCACTTTCTAGAATGATGGAATTGTTCTACATTTTGATTGGGGTGTTGGTCATTATGACTATATATATTTGCCCAAACGCATCCAATTATACACTTAAAATCGGTTCATTTTCCTGTCTACAAAATTTATCTTGGTTTTTTGAAAAAGTCAGAATCCCCTCTATTTTCTTTTCCTCTAAAGCAGAGTCAAAAACTCAAATGTCTACGTGAGCTTTGCAAGTCAGGGAAATGTGTAGTGGGCTAGGTAAAACACAATAGGGAGGGTTGAGGGCTGCTGACAAACTGGAGAGAGTCTGCTCTTTATCCTGATCACATAGACAATATGTGTAAAAGCAGAATCTGTATTTAATAGGCACCTCAGATGTTTGAATCATTAACCAGTTTTCTGATACACTGTGCTATGTCACAGAGCAATTAATAGTCTCCAAAGTGGGATGCATAAGATGATCTACTGAAATGTAGGAAGATAACATTTAGAAGTTGTTTCAATCTTTTTTTTTTCATTTTCCTGTTCTTTCTCTTCCTTTTTCATTTTAGAATATAAAAAGGAACCCACAGAAGGAAGTTTACCACATTTATCTTTTTTTTAAGATTTTCTTTTCTTTTTTTTTTTTTTAAGATTTTATTTATTTAACAGAGAGAGACAGCCAGTGAGAGAGGGAACACAAGCAGGGGGAGTGGAAGAGGAAGAAGCAGGCTCCCAGTGGAGAAGCCTGATGTGGGGCTCGATCCCAGAACGCCAGGATCACGCCCTGAGCCGAAGGCAGACACTTAATGACTGCACCATCCAGGCGCCCCTTTTTAAGATTTTCTTTATTTAAGACACAGAGAGAGAGAGCACATGAGCAGGGGGGAGGGGCAGAAGCAGGCTCCGGGCTGCACAGGGAGCCCAGTCCAGGGCTCCATCCCAGGTCTCTGGGATCATGAACTGAGCCTAAGGCAGCCACTCAAGTTACTGAGCCACCAAGGCGCCTCCTACCACATTTATCTTGCATATCCTGTGCCAAGTCAAGCAACTGAAGCCTGGAGTGTGGGGACATTTCAGAGAAGGCAGTGTGTAGACAGATATGACACAGGGATGGGCACAGTTCCACTGGCACAACTGAGCCTCCATGTCGGAGAGCATTGCTGCTATAGCCACAGAAAGTAAGGCACAAACTTTACTGCCCATTTCATTCTGAGGGAAAAGGAGAGAGGACTGTAGAAATCACATCCTCTCTAATTTTAAAATGCAGGCTGAATTGTGAGTGCTATATGATCCTCTGCAAAAGAAGAAAGAGGTGGAGCATGGGTGGTGAGGAGGTCTTCTCAAAGCCTGTGACGTTGGAGCATCTGGGATGGTGATGCTTCACAGAGAAGCATGCCAGCTTGTTGATTAGCTGACCGCTGTGGTGGAGGCAGGCACACCTGTAAAACCAGGGTGATGGCATCTCCTCTCTGGCCCGGCAGGTCGGAGAGCACAGAACCACAACTCTAGATTCCCAAGTGCCTAGGCAACTCCTCAGACTAGCCTCAAAGGCCAGTAGGAGTCCCAGGGGACATGGTGCCTGCCCATATACCCAACTGAACCCTGCTGGTTGGAGATGTGGTCAGAAAGGACTGACTTCCTTCCACTCCAGTGGAATCAGGAAATCCACAGAAACCCAGAGACAGCGCCCTGTCTGGTCCCTTAATTAAAGTAAAGATTCCATTGCTCTAAATAAGACCTTGTATATGTTGCTTAAACAAAAACAATGTTTATTTATCTCTCAAGTAAAAGTCCAAATTTGTATGGTGGTTCTGACTTGCAAAGTTGTCAGTCTCCCAGGGTTCCTTCCATCCACTTGCTCCACTATCTCTAGGATGTTGCCCTTGTTTACATGATCCAAAATGCCCCTGTGTGATCAATTAAAAATTGATTACTATGAGGGAAAAAGGAAGAATTGCTTTGAGGACAACCAAAGTCCAGCCCTGAAGCATGAAACTAAAGGAATCAAAAAGCAGTCTCATAGTGTGTGAGAAATGAAAGAGTTTGTTATATACTCCAGCGAACAATTTTTAAAACAGCCTTTTTGAGTACAGTGTGTTAGGTGCCAACAGCCCATGTTTCTTCACAAGGACATGTTTCCATGCCAAGCGTTCTGTCTGTCCTGAATGACACAGCACACCTCATATATAAATGTGGTGGTACTGATGGCAGTTGAGTTTTTTCAAACAAACTGGGCAATTTTTATTATATTTAAGGGAAGGGCAGAGGCACCGACTACAGAAGATGTGGCCACATTCTGTAGAGTAAATGTGTCGCCTGCTCAGTTCAATCTCAGAGTACCCATCCATACAAATTCGACACTGGATAACCAGGTAGTGTGCAACTTAGAGCTTCTTCTTCCAGGGCATTATGGCAGGTACTGTTGGTCACATACACATCTCTGTTTCTCATCAACTCCTCCCTATCCCTGCTCACTACAGAGCTGCCAATTTGGCCTTGGAGTGACCTTGTATTTCCCTCTGGCCACCTCCTTTCTTCAGTAATCACAACAGAGTCATGGCTAGTTAGGTCAATCACTGTAGGTTCTAGGGATTCACAGGTGAGGTCAACTATTTCATCACTTTCCCTGAGATCTATCAGTTCCGCTTCTAAGACCATCTCGGGAGTTGGGCCTCTTTCCCCAGCTGTATGGAATTCTTGGGTTTGTCTGGAATTCACCATGCTACCATAGCACATTCTTGTATTCATTAATGCTTGTTGGATCCAGTCTTCAGAGAAGTGATCTGTGCCAAAGTTTACAGTGAAAGCTCAAGTCCCCAGTGTCTCACAGCTGTTGGTCAGTTACTCTCTGACTTACATAAGAATTTAGAGGCCAGAGTTTCTGGCATATTTGAACTCTGATTCTGGTTCTTCTTGTCTCCACCTCCACAACCACTGTGTTCCCACGTGGGTGAGTGGGTATAGGTTTGTGACTTTTAAGACAACTCAATCTGAATTTTTAACTGAAAAAAAAAAGAGAGAGAAATTAAGTTCTGGTAATATCTAAAGTAAGATTGGTAAGTAGTGTAAAATGGATAAATATCCAGAGAAAAAAACGTGTACTCAAAATATTTTGATAATTATGCATTTAAACAAAGTTTGAACTTTTGTTTTTCTGCATTCCCTGTCCTGGTGGCAGTGGGAAGGAGAAGCCCAAATGGCACTTACATGAAGAAAAGCACAAAATCACTGCATGCCGGAGCACCTAAGTGGTGCAGTTGATTGAGTATTTCAGCTCAGGTCGTGGTCTCGGGTCATGGGTTTGAGCCCTGCACTCAGTGTGGAATCTGCTTGGGACTCTCTCTCTCCCTCTCCCTCTGCCCTCCCTACCATTCATTCTCTCTCTCTCAAATAATAGGTGAATAAATCTTTTTAAAAAATCATTGCATACCAAGAAAGTGTCACTACTTCATCCAAGATCCAGTGTGAGGATCTCAAGGAAACACTTTTTTTTTCTTTTAGAGAGAGAAGGGGGAGGAGGAGCAGAGGGAGAAGTTGAGAGAGAATCTTAAGCAGACTCCACACCCAGCGCAGAACCTGGCTGGGGGCTCGATCTCAAAACCCTGAGATCATGACCTGAGCCAAAATCAGGAGTCAGACACTTAACTGACTAAGCCACCCGGGCACTCTGGAAACACTTATTTTTTACAAAGTAAAAATGAAGAGACCAAAAAGTTCTTTGCACATTTGGGTTTCTAATAACAAATAAGAAATGAACCATTTAGTCCATGCAGAGGTTCATCTTGCTCAGCGTTCCCTTTCTAACAGAGATATCAAAAGGAATTTTCTTGAAGGGTTTTATCCCAGATTCCGTTTTAGAAAAGAGAGGATGGAGTTCAAGCATTTGCCATAGAGAGATTTGGTTTGGGTCTAGGCTCTATGACTTTGGGCATATGAGGTAGACAGTTCAAGTTCTCAAAACTACAGCATGTAAATCCTTTCTAAAAATTATTTTGCAATTTAAAAAATAGTGCATCTTCAGTCATCATTAGGGAAATGCAAATTAAAGCCATAATGAGATACCATTTCACATCCACTGGGATGACTATAAAAAAATAGATAATTCCAAGTGTTGGTGAGGAGGTAGAAAAATTGGGATTCTCATATAGTGCTGGTGGGGAATGTGAAATGGTGCAGCAGCTTTGGGAAACTGTCAGTTCCTCAAAAGGTTAAACATAGAGTTGCCATATGACCCAGCAACTCCACTCCTAGGTATATACCCAAGAGAATTGAAAACTTCTGTCCAATCTGAAAACTTGTACATGAATGTTGGTAACAATATTATTCTTAATAGCCAAAAAGTGGAAACAAACCCAAATGCCCCTTAATTAATGAATGGGTAAACAAAATGTGGTATATCAATACAATAGAGTATTAATCAGCAGTAAAAAAGAATAAAGTACAGGTACTTGCTATAATATGGATGATCTTTGAAAACATCATATTAGGTAGTAGAAGCCAATCACAGAAGACCAAAGTTGTATGATTCCATTAATATGAAATGTCAAGAACAGGCAAATCTGTAGGGACAGAAAGATGAGTGGTTCCTTAGGCCTGGGGTGTTGAGGAGAAACAGGAAATGACCGCTAATGAGTACAGGGTTTCTTTTCGGATAATGAAAATGTTCTAAAATTGAGGTGGCGTTTGCACAGATCTGTGAATATACTAAAACCCACTGAATTGTATTACTTTAAATAGATGAATTGCATGGTTTGTGAATTATATCTCAATAAAGCTTTTACCAAAACAAACGAGCTGCCATAGAAATGTTACACAGAACAATGTGACACAATCTGGATTCAGACGCAAGCCCTAGAACCTGGTGGGGAAGTATGGGGTCCTAAAGGAAAATGGAAAGGAGGGCACCCTGACGAAGGCACAACGCTCAGGGCTCCACCGGAAGCGCCAACCTACTTACCGAGGCAGTTCTCATAGACCCCACAGACACCTGCTTTTCGCCAGATCACCACCCTCAAGTATTTACCTTCTGTGACTGGCCTGCTCCTCCCCCTTCGCGCTGTGCGCAGGGAAACTGAACCTTCAGGTCGAGGCTGCGCTGCCCGGAAAAGCAGCGCGCACCACCACCGACCCCACCCACGTACCCCATCAACGACGTCGCTATTTTGTCCTGTCCAGCCCAGTGCTGCCCAGGGAACTATCCAGCGAGAATGCGCCGAAGGCGTGTATTCCAGCAGCGCGCCACTTCCCGGCCTCTCCGCTGCTTCCCTGGCGGATCTGGACAGAGCCTGAGCGAGCCCAACCCAGGTGCCTGACCACACTGGGCCCGGAAGAAGGACCGAGGAGCCGCAGGGCCAGGGAGAGCCTGCGGTTAGAGAGAAACGGAGGGGGCGGCATCGGAGGGAGAACTCACCGTGAACTCGCTCAGGCAGGCGGCGGCGCTCCGCGAAAAACAGCCAAGGTCACGAAGTAGGGGGTCTCAGCGCCAAGTTATCGACAGGACCGCGGAAAGCACTGGGGGTTTCCCTCCTTTTAACCCGCTATTTTTGTTTCTCAACTGCCCAATCAAAACCCGAGCCCGTGGTGGCTTGTCACCAGTCTCTGGGCGGAAAGCCATGTTCTAGGTTAGAAAAGGGGGACGTTTCCCGTCCTTAGTTTCGTCTATCTGCACGCTTCTGCTTTCTGAGAAAGAGCAGGCACCGGATTGTTGTTTCTTTCCCCCATCATTGTATCAGCAGCTCCCTACTCTCTAGAAAAATGGTTCTCATTCAATAGACGCAATATGCCTCTCTAAAAATTTTGGTAATTAACAGGGCTATTTTTAGTTGTTTCAATGATGTGGTCACTATAGGTATATAGGGGCTGAGGGCCAGGGGCCCCAGCTTCCCCCGCCCACCCCACCCCACCCCCACATAATCTCTCTCTCTCTCTAAATGTATGGAAACCTGTTTATAATCTGGTCTTCACAATCACATGTAAAAATGTGTTTTATTTTCAATTATTTTATTTCTTGACTATGTATTAACTATTTAGTATGCCAGGACTGTTACCCAACCAAAGTGGGCCCACTCCTTGATGAGTTATAGACATAGACTACACAAAATGGAGTTGCCTCAAGGTCAACTTTATTTGTACAGACAGGGAGATCATGGGGAATCATTTCCACAGCTGCATCTCCCTGAATAAGGGAAAACAGGCTCCTTTTATTAACGTTTGGGATAGTCACTAGGGGATTTTAACATTACAATGAGGTTGAGGTAACTGCCACAATTTCTGAATCATCTAGGCACCTTCTGAATCATCTGGGCAGGCATCTTCCTCAAATGTTGCTTTTTCTGTTCCAGCAGTTTGTTAGTTTCTAAAGGGTAAGATTGACAGTTAGAAGATTCTAGAAGTTTAGCTCCTACAAGGTAGGATGGACAAGCAGAAGCTTCAACTTGAGATTTTATGAGGTCAGGGGGTCAGGCCGGTGATAGGACCATAGTAGACACTGAATTTTCCAGGAATGCAATTATCAGACAACTAAAAGGAAGATGTGTTTTTGGTTTGTTTTTTGTATTTGGAATTTTACCTAGAGATATTCACTGTTTTAGAGAAGCACACCACAGCCAACAATACCATATCTGAATCTGAGCCATCAATATAGTGCAAGTCTCAGTCTTCAGTGTCATGGTTTACAGAGATCCTAGGCCAGTTGCAAACATCTGGCACTTCTTATATGACCCCGTGCAGCCAGGTTAGAGCATTCGCATACTAAATTGCTTAGCCTTCACAATTGAAGTAGTAAAGGGGTACCATGAAAGAGTTTTAAAAAAGGAGGTGTTGGGGGAGATGGGGTGGGGGGTTGGATCTGACTGGAGTTAAAACTTCTAATCTTCAGTGGAGTCCTGGGGCCTGTGCCCATCTCAGTCTATCAAGCCTGAGCATGAGTACTGACTCCCCACCCTAGAAATCTAGCAGAGAGGGCTCCCATATACAAATGACCTGCTTACTGTGCCATCACCAGTTAGTGGCAGAACCCTTCGTTTTACAGGTAAGAAAACTGAGGCCAGGAAAAATTAAGAGATGTGAAAGAGGATGAACTGTGACAGAGGCAGGACTAGAAATTCCTGAGAATGCAGTTTGTAAATTCTCTGAGCAAGATCATTCCCAGAAATCCTGAGCCTGCCAGAAGACAGCAGGCTTCCCTTTGGGGAACTGTCCAGAATGAGTGAGGATTTTACCTGAAGCCCTTCATGGAAATGAGTGGAGGCATGGTTTCTTTTTTTCACCAGTTGAGTGCCAAAAAGTTTTCCCTTTTATCTCTTTGCTGTGGTTTTAGGTAATTTTACTTGCTCTGGGTAGCTATGAAAATAACCCCTGCAAGTAAAAAAAGTTGCCTGGAGCTTTACATGTTACAGAGCTCTTATCCCCACCGTCTCTTTCTCAGAATAATGCTTGAAAAGTGCCTGGCATGGAGTAGGTGCTTCATATTAATTGAATAAATGATTGCTTGAATAAGTGAATAAACTTTATGATGGAGGAATAATTATCCCATTTTATGGATATGGTGACAGTCAAGCCAGTAATAATGATTTCTCCAATTTCTTTTGTGGAATTAGGATTCAAACTCAGGTCGGAGTTCAGTGGCATTCACACTTTAATGCTAGCCCCTAGAAATTTGGAACTTTTAACGGAAGTTAGGGACTGAATGTGTTGTGGGCTCTACAGAGGAAGTTAACAGGAAACTCTCAGTAGCACACTGATGCCCCACCCAGACTCTATGAGCCCATACCCAGCTTTTTCATATTTTTATGCTAACAACTAGCAACTGCACATTACCACCCCCTCCCCCGCCCTGCAGATTATCCTAAGGCACTGGAGTGAGCTGGAAGTACTTAGGAATTTTATGTTTCATCCCACAACACACTCTGTAGCTTATAGCCGAAGACAGGCTGATGTGAGGTACCAAAGCCCAGCTCCTTTGCTTCAAGGCAGAGCTAACTTTGAGGGGTATTCCTTTGTTTTAGAGCTCCCATGCCAGGCTGAGTGTGGGACTTCTGAAATCACCCCTTCACTTGGCTTCTTCCCATTCCCTCTCCTTCATCCCCCCCCCCACTCCCTTATTGATTTCTCCTGGAAGCCCTGTCTTTATAAGTCATACACATTCAAATTCTGGAGTCGGGGCCTGCTTCTGCAAGAGCTCAACCTAATGTGCTCCCTGACTCTTCAGACGATAATAATGGCATGCACACTTCCAGATAGTAAGGATGCCTAGAAAACCCCTTCAAATAGCACTTGGCATTGTGTGGCAGCAAGAGAGCTCTCTGTTTTTTCTAAATGAAAACAGTAAAAAGAGGAAGTAGCCTATGGGGGTGGGGAAGCCTCACATTTCTGCGGTCTTCAGTTAGACCTGTGTGCTATAGATAGAAATATCTGCTTCATTTCAGAGACTATTTAATCGTAGTAAGTGCTTGATACATGACTAAATTTTTTTTTAATTCTATTTACCAGGTTTTTTTTTTCCTAACTAAGGTTTACATTCTTTCTTACTTACTGCTCTCCAAAGTATCAGAATTGTTTTTAATGCATGAAGTTTCCAATCAAACTGCTCAGCTATCTAGGACCCAATGCTTTGATTGTTTTCTAAAAGCCTAGAGTCCAAGAAGACAATTTCCCCACCAAGCTGAGCAGGGCATGGGGAATCCCGGGGTGGTGTGCCAGCTCAGAGCTGTGTGTAACTGCTGTCAAGGTTTATCTGCTAAACTGCATCCTCGCTGTGTCCCAGAACAGGGGCATCAGCAAGAACGGGGACCTGCTGTGGCCCTTGTTCAGAAATGAATTCAAGTATTTCCAAAGAATGACCACATCCTCCTCGGTAGAAGGTAAACAGAATTTGGTGATTATGGGTAGGAAGATATGGTTCTCTATTCCCGAGAAGAATCGATCTTTAAAGGACGGAATTGATTGAGTGTCCAGTTAGAGACCTCAAGGAACCTCCACAAGAAGCTCATTTTCTTGCCAAAAGTCTGGGTGATGCCTTAAAAGTTTTTGAGCAACCAGAATTAGCAAACAAAGTGGACATGGTTTGGATAGTGGGAGGCAGTTCTGTTTATGAGGAAGCCCTGAAGAAGCCAGACCACCTTAGACTATTTGTGACAAGGATTGTGCAGGAATTTGAAAGTGACACTTTTTTCCCAGAAATTGATTTGGAGAAATAAAAACTTCTCCTGTGTGTTCTTTCTGATGTTCAGGAGGAGGAAGGCATTAAGTACAAATTTGGAGTATATGAGAAGCGCGATGAATGTGAAAGTGTACTCTGATTTATTTCAAGTTGTTCCCCCTCCCCTCCAAACAATTGTATATTAATATTAGAAAAAAAAAGAGTCTTATTGGCTTTAGGTCAATGGATAATTACTTCTAAGCAATGAGTATTTATTAATTAATTTTAATTAGGCTATAGTAAAGCTCAGTCTTATTTAGACCATATCAGATGCCATTTGTGAAACATTCTTGCTATAACAGTATGATGCCCATCAAGGACCAGCACCTGCCTAGGGTAGTGTATCTACCAAGAGCCAAAGTGAGAAAGTCCCCTGATAGCATGAGTTGATACCAGGTCATGTAGAGATAGGACTAGACAGATTTGTTCAAACGTCAGAAATGGACTATAAACAGAAAAGCTAGAACTCAAACATTAAAAGAAAATTAGATCAAAATAGGGATTATGAATTCTTTATGCATATCACACTTCTGAAAAAAAGTTCTGTTCTTTTGGACAGAGAATCGAATCAGTAAGTTGAGAACTCTGGTATATTCCATAGTGATAGTAAAGAGGTCAATAGGACACTACCTTTTTGAAGGTTAAAAGAGAAGATTGAGACCTCTAAAACTGTTTCTCATCTTCAGTGAGATTCCATGGGATGTCACAATGATAGAAGAAAAATAGGTTGTTCTTTACAAAAAGAGGAATCTAATAACAAGCATATGGCTAAAATTAGAAATTGAAAAGGCAATGAATTGAAAATAGATAATGCTAGAAACCAAAATTATGAAGTTGGAAACTAAACTAAATTTCACTGAATGAAAAAATGAGAATTAAAAAAAAAAACAAAACCTAGAATCCTAGAGATATAAAGCTAATTTTTGCCCCTAAAACTTTATTGGCCACATCACAGACAAAATATTTATTTTATTAAAGAAAGACCTTGAATTTTTCCTCAAGAGCTTAGGGTATAGGAAATAAAGTAAAAAGCAACAGCCCAAAGATATTGGGAGAGTGACTGTACACAAACACTAGAGAAGACAACATTTGCCAGTCCTGTATTGTCTGCATGTGTGCCATGTTTCACTGGGGAGAATGGAAAAGTGAGATAGAACAATTATTATTCAAAAATATTTTAAAACAAACATCATAATAATAACAATGACCATATCTTATGTTTTATTTCTTTTGACATTATCAAAATATAATTTGAAAAACTGGACATTAAACTAATACTTTTCCAAACCCATGTTCTTGGGAATGTGTACACTCAGTGCAATGCTGCCTGCCTGCTTGCTTTCTTTCTTTCTTTCTTTCTTTCTTTCTTTCTTTCTTTCTTTCTTTCTACATTCAAGTATAATTAACATACAGTGTTATATTAGTTTCAGCTGTACAATGATCCAACACTTCTATACATTATTCAGTGCTCATCACAATATGTGTACTCTTAATCCCCTTCACCTATTTTACTCATCTTCCCACCTACCTCCCCTCTGGTAACTACCAGTTTTTTTCTCTATGGTTAAGAGTCTGTTTGTTGTTGTTGTTGTTGTTGTTGTTGTTGTTGTTGTTGTTTTGGTTTGTCTCTTTTTTTCTTTGTTCACTTGTTTCTTAAATTCCACATATAAGTGACATCATATTTTTTTTCTCTGACTGCCTTATTTCACTTAGTTAGCATTATACCCTCTAGATCCATCCATGTTGTTCAAATGGCAAGATTTCATTCTGTTTTATGTCTAAGTAATATTTTATTATATATATATATAATATTTCATATCTTCTTTATCTATTCATCCATTATGAATACTTGGGCTGCTTCCATAATTTGGCTACTGTAAATAATGCTGCAGTAAACATAGGGGTGCATGTATCCCTCCAAATTAGTGTTTTTATATTCTTTGTAAATAGCCAGTAGTGGAATTATGGCATCATATGATAATTCTATTTTTAACTCCATACTGTTTTCCACAGGGGCTGCATCAGTTTGCATTCCCACCAACAGTGAACAAGTGTTGCTTTTTCTCCACGCCCTCTCCAACACCACTGTTTCTTATATTTTTGATTTTAGCCATTCTGTCAGGTGTAAGGTGGTATCTCATTGTGGTTTTTGATGTGCATTTCCCTGATGATGCGTGATGTTGAGCATCTTTTCATGTATCTGTTGGCCATCTGTATGACTTCTTTGGAGAAATGTCTGTTCATGTCTTCTGCCCATTTTCAGTTGGATTATTTGGTTTTTTGTGTGTTGAGTTTTATAGTTCTGTATATATTTTGGATCTAAATCTTTATCATATATGTGATTTGCAAATATCTTCTCCCATTCCGTAGGTTGTCTTTTAGTTTAGTTGGTGGTTTCCTTTCCTGTGCAGAAGCTTTTTATTTTGATGTAGTCCCAACAGTTTATTTTTGCTTTTGTTTCCCTTCCCTCAGGAGAGGTATCTAGAAAGATGTTATGGCTGATGTCAGAGAAATTACTGCCTGTGCTCTCTTCTAGGATTTTTATCGTTTCAGGTCTCACATTTAGCTCCATAATACATTTTGAGTTTATTTTTGTGTATGGTGTCAGAAAATGGTCTGGTTGCATTCTTTTCATGTAGCTGTCTAGTTTTCCCAACACCATTTGTTAAAGAGACTGTCTTTTTCCATTGCATATTCTTGCCTTCTTTGTCGTAGATTAATTGACCATATAATCATGGGTTTATTTCTGGGCTCTCTATTCAGTTCCATTGAATATGTTCCTATTTTTGCACCAGCGCCATACTATTTTGATTACTACAGCTTTGTAGTATATCTTGAAACCTAGGATTGTGATTTTGTTCTCCTTTTTCAAGGTTGCTTTGGCTATTCAGAGTCTTTTGTGGCTCCATGTAAATTTTAGGACTATTTGTTGTAGTTATAGCAACAGTACTGTTGGTATTTTGATGGGGGAATGCATTATATTTATAGATTGCTTTAGATAGTGTGGACATTGTAACAATATTTGTTTTCCCAATCCATGAGCATAGAATATCTTTCCATGTATTTGTGTCATCTTCAGTTTCAACAATGACCATTTAAAAAAAAAAATGAAACGGGGAGTGCCTGGGTGGCTCAGTCAGTTAAGCAACTGCCTTCAGCTCAGGTCATGATCCTGGGGTCCTCACTCAGATGGGAGCCTGCTTCTCCCTCTCCATCTGACTGCCACTCCCCCTGCCTGGGCTCTCCCTCTCTCTCTCTCTCTGTCAAATAAATAAATAAAATCTTTCAAATAATAAATTAATTAATTATTAATTAATTAAAACAGGAGTGCCTGGCTGGCTCAGTCCATGGAGCATGAAACTCTTGATCTCAGGGTTGTGGATTGGAGCTCCATGTGTGTATAGAGATTACTTAAAAGTAAAATCTTTTAAAATTTTAAAATAAAATGCAAATAAAAAATGAAAACCTCTCGAAAAGTTAACCATGCCAAATTGAACACTGATAAGTGATCATCCCTGGCTGATGAGAATAACAAGATTTTTTTTCCTTTCTGCTTATATAAACACCTTATTTTTTAAAATAATGAAATATACTCAAATAATAAAAGATGTACAAATTCAAATCATACAGAAGTATGTAAAATAATATATATTTTTAAAAGTCTACTCTAAAGGGGTACCTGAGTGGCACAGTCAGTTGAGTGATGGATTCTTGGTTTTGGCTAAGGTCGTGATCTCAGGGTTATGAGATGGAGCCCTGGGTTGGGCTCTGTGCTCAGCACAGACTCTGCCTAAGACTTTCTCTCCCTCTCCCTCTGCCCCTCTACCCCATGCTTATGTGCTTGTTCTCCCTCTCTCTCTCATAAATAAATACATCTTTAAAAAAAAAAAGTCTACTTTTGATTGTTCTGGACTTCTAGGGAAGATGGCTAAGTAGGAGGACCCTAAAAACTCACCCTGTCCCTTGGACACGAATATAGATAACACTCACATCAGTGTAAATAACTGAGAAAACGACCCGGAGACTGGCAAAACAAACACTACAACTAAACGTAGAGGAGAGGCCACATTGAAGAGCGTAGGAAGGGCAGAGAGAAGATAGGGAGCTAAAGGCGCTGGGTCTGGTTGCAGGAGGAAGGGAGCTGTGGGTGTGGTGAGGAATGAGAAACAGACTATCAGACTGGGGAGCCTGCACTAGAAAGAGGAATTCCCCCAAAACATTTGGCTTTCAAAACCAGAGGGGCTGGGCTGAATTTCATGAGTTCTGACAACTGCAGGACTTAAAGCCTGGAACCTTAAAAATCAGCAGTGTCATATCTAGGAGAGCTGGGAGAGAGATAGGAAACTGAGTCCCTGCCCTTAAAGAGACAGCACAACAGCCCATGGAAATTTGGCTAAAATTCGCTAAGAAGCAGCAATTGGAAAAACGCCTGGGGCATATGCGAGGGAGAATTATTCACTAATCTCAGAGTTCAAGGAAGGACTTCCCCAGGAACAAAGGAGCCTGCGGACGTCATTTCACTTCCCCACCCCCCAGCATAAACACAGAGCCACCTGCAGAAACCAGCACAGCACTGGCATTCACTACCCAACTGCTTACACCACACGTTGCCCCCTCCCAGTGCTGCAGGTCCCTTCCCCTAGAAGACTGGCGCAAACCTTGCCAACACTGCATATCTGGACCTCACACTTCGCGGAGCCTCAGTCCTGGCAGTGACGTGGCATTCACCTCCCATGGAGGATGTGCACACCTTGTTAAAACTGCCTGCCCTAGCTGGCCCCATCTTGGTGACAGCTGTGCATCCCCTGTGGAAAAGGACCAGCACACACAACCTGTGGGCTCCACAGCCCCTGCCTGCATGTGCTTTGTGGAGCAGGCCCCTCTGGCCCTGGTCTCTATGGCAGCTGCTTATCCCCTGTGGAAAAGAATTGGCACCACTTTGTTAAAAGTGCACACCCTGCCCACCACTTTCAAGAGCAAGAGACATAGTTGACTTTCCTACCAAACAGAAACAGACACAGAGAGTTAGACAAAATGAGACACAAATATGTCACAAATGAAAGAACAGGACAAAATTACAGCGAGGGACCTAAACGAAATGGAGATAAGTAATATGCCTGATAGAGAATTTATAATAATGATCATAAAGATACTCACTGGACTTGAGAAAAGAGTGGAGGACAACAGTGAGACCCTTAACGAAGAGATAAAGAACCAATCAGAAAGAACACAATAATTGAAAGTAAAAATACACTAGATGGAAAAAATAACAGGTTAGAAGAAGTAGAAGAACATACCAGCAATCTGGAGGACAGAGTAATGGAAAGTAATTAAGCTGAGCAGGTGAGAGAAAAAAGTTATGCAAAATTAGAATAGATTTGGGGAACTCAGTGACTCCATCAAGTGTAATAACATTCTCTTTATAGGGATCCCAGAAGAGAGAGAAAAGGGATCAGAAAATTTATTTGAAGAAATAATAGCTGAAACCCTCCCAAATTTGGGAAAGGAAGCAGAAATTCAGATCCAACAGGCACAGAGATCTCCTAACAAAATCAACCCAACGAGATCCACACAAGACACACAATAATTAAAATAGCAAAAAAGCAATGATAAAGAAGGAATTTTAAAAGCAAGAGAAAACACTTGATGTAAATACAAGGGAAAACCCAGAAGGCTATCAGCAAATTGTTCAACAAAAACTTTGCAGGCTCCAGAAGAGAGTGGCATAATATATTCAAAGTGCTGAAATGGAAAAATCCAAAAATCCTTGTCCATTGATAGATGCATGGATCAAGTGGATAAAGAAGAGTGGCATACACACACACACACACACACACACACGCACACACACATACACAGTGGAATATTTTTTGGCCATAAAAAAAGAATGAAATCTTGCCTTTTGTAACAACATGGATGGCTCTAGAAGTGTATAAGGCTAAGTGAAATAAGCCAGTCAGAGAAAGACAAATGCCATATGATTTCACTCATATGTGGAATTTAAGAAACTAAACAAATGAACAAAGGGAAAAAAGAGAGAGAGAGAGAAACTAAGAAACAGATTCAACTATAGAGAACAAACTGATGGTTACCAGAGGGGAGGTGGGTGGGGGAATGGGTGAAATAGGTGATGGGGATTAAGGAATCCACTTGTGATGAGCACTGACTAATACATAGAATTGTTGAATCACTATATTGTATACCTGAAATGAATATAACACTGTATGTTAACTACACTGGAATTAAAATTTTTAAAAAATAAAATTAAAAGCCTACTTTTATCTTACTCCTGCCATTTTATCTCCTGCCCTTAGGTAAACACTGTTAAGAGGTTATTGCATATATTTCTGGACCTTTTCCTGTGGGTGTATCTGCTTAAAGAGGTTGAGAAAAAAATTTCAAAGGCTAATATAATTTGTTTAAAACTATATAAAATAGGATCAGAAGTAGCACCTCAGCTTGGAATGCCTGAGATAGGCAAATACTGGTGTTCTGAATGAGGGGTGAGCAGGATTGCTGCCACAGCTGCCGAGATCTGATCACCATTCTTTTTTTTTTTTTTAAAGATTTTATTTATTTATTTGAGAGAGAGAGAGAGCATGAGGGGGGAAAGGAGCAGAGGGAGAGGGAGAAGCAGACTCCCTGCTGAGCCTGATGTGGGGCTCAATCTCAGGACCCCAGGATCATACCTGAGCTGAAGGCAGACACTTCATCGACTGAGCCACCCACACACCCTTCTCATCACTATTCTTGAGGACTATTACACACAAACCACTAAGCTACAGTCACAGTCTCTTCTCAATGTTCCCTGTAGGTCTTTGGGTTAACAAGGCAGTTCCAGGTTAAAATTGCTGAATTCTAATTCACATTTCTGTATTTCTTTGGACTCTCTCTTCCAGATATTTTTTCCTTGATTTACCTTGGTGAATTGCCTTAAGCCATGGCTCTCACCTTACAGCTTTTTCTCACTATCACTTGCTTTGGTCACTTAAAGTATGGGATCCTCTTGGGCTGTCTCTGCAGTTCTAGAACCAGCGTCATAACATATGCTGTCTTTCTCTGGTGTCTTGGACCCTTATAAATTTTTCTGAAGGGGAGAATTATAAGATAATGCAAGAGAACTATTTTTTAAAATTTTATTTTATTTAAATTCAATTAACATATATTGTATAATTAGTTTCAGAGAGCATTAATTGATCCATCAGTTGCATATAACCCCTAGTGCTCATGCAATATATCACATGCCCTTCTTAATGCCCATCACCCACTTACCCCATTCTCCCACCTTCCTTCACTCCAGCAACCCTCAGTTTGTTTCCTATGGTTCAGAAACTCTTATGGTTTGTCTCCCTCTCTGATTTTGTTTTATTTTATTTTTCTCTCCTTTCCCCTGTGATCCTCTGTTTTGTTTCTTAAATTCCACATGAGTGAAATCATATGATAATTGTCTTTCTCTGATTGACTTATTTCACTTAGCATAATACTCTCTAATTCCATCCATGTCATTGCAAATGATAAGATTTCAATTTTGATGGCTGAGTAATATTCCATTGTGTATATATACCACATCTCCTTTATCCATTCATCTGTCGATGGATATCTGGGCTCTTTCCATAGTTTGGCTATTGTGGACATTGCTGCTGTAAACAATGGGGTGCAGGTACCCCTTCAGATCACTACATTTGTATCTTTGGGGTAAATATCCCAGAGTGCAATTGCTGGGTTATAGGGTAGCTCTATTTTCAAACTTTTGAGGAACCTCTATACTGTTTTCCAGAGTGGCTTACATTCCCACCAACAGTTTAAGAGGGTTCCCCTTTCTCCACATCCTCTCCAACATCTGTCGTTTCCTAACTTGTTAATTTTAGCCATTCTGACTGGTGTGAGATGGTAACTCATTGTGGTTTTGATTTGTATTTCCCTGATGACCAGTGACGTTGAGCACTTTTTCATGTGTCTGCTGGCCATTTGGATGTCTTCTTTGGAGAAATGTCTGTTCATGTCTTCTGCCCATTTCTTGATTGGATTATTTTGTTCTTTGGGTGTTGAGTTTGATAAGATCTTTATAGATCTTGGATACTAGCTCTTTATCTGATATGTCGTTTGCAAGTATCTTCTCCCATTCTATCGGTTGTCTTTTGGTTTTGTCGACTGTTAAGTTTGCTGTGCAAAAGCTTTTTATCTTGATGAAGTCCCAATAGTGCATTTTTGCCTCTGTTTCTCTTGCCTTTGGAGACGTGTCTAGCAAGAAGTTGCTGTGGCCAAGGTTGAAGAGGTTGCTGCCTCTGTTCTCCTCTAGGATTTTGATGGATTCCTGTCTCACATTTCGGTCTTTCATCCATTTTGAGTCCATTTTTCTGTATTGGTGTAAGGAAATGGTCCAGTTTCATTCTTTTCCATGGGGCTGTCCAATTTCCCCAACACCATTTGTTGAAGAGACTGTTTTTTCCATTGGATATTCTTTCCTGCTTTGTCAAAGATTCTGACCATAGAGTTCAGGGTCCATTTCTGGGTTCTCTATGCTGTTCCATTGATCTATGTGTCTGTTTTTGTGCCAGTACCATACTGTCTTGATAATTACTACAGCTTTGTAATAGAGCTTGAAGGGCAGAATTGTGATGCCACCAGCTTTGTTTTTTGTTTTTTTTTCAACATTCCTTTGGCTACTTGGGATCTTTTCTGGTTCCATACGAATTTTAGGATTATTTGCTCCAGCTCTGTGAAAAATGTTAATGGTATTTTGATAGGGATTGCATTGAATGTGTAGATTGCTCTGGGTAGCATAGACATTTTAACAATATTTGTTCTTCCTATTCATGAGCATGGAATGTTCTTCCATTTCTTTGTGTCTTCCTAAATTTCTTTCATAATTCTGTAGTTTTTAGAGTACAGATCCTTTACCTCTTTGATTAGGTTTACTCCTAAGTATCTTACAGTCTTTAGTGCAATTGTAAATGGGATCGATGTAAGAGAACTATTTAATAAAAATTAAATATTTAAAATAGCCATTACAAGGGGCACCTGAGTGACTCAGTTGGTTAAGTGCCTGCCTTTAGCTCAGATCATGGTCCTGGGATCAAGCCTTGCGTTGGGCTCTGCACTCAGTGGGGAGTCTGCTTCTCCCTCTCCTTCTGCCTCTCCTCCCCACTTCTGCTCATGTTCTCTCTCTCTCTCAAATAAATAAAATCTTTTAAAAATATAAAAAATAAAATAGCCATTACATGAAATGGAGAGTGATGGGTACACACTGAAAGAACCTAGTGGGGTCCAAAAGGTAGTGATCTCTGTCATAGGAGATTGCAGAGGTTTAGAATACTTTTTCTTTATTTTCATTATTTGATGATGAAAAGGACAATTTTAGAACAATTCTAAAATGAATTTTTTTAAAGATTTATTTTGGGGGAACCTGAATGGCACAGTCATTTGGGCAACTGACTCTTGGTTTTGGTTAAGGTCGTAATCTCAGGGTCGTGAGATTGAGCCCGCATCATCATCAGGCTCCGAGCTCAGCATGGAGTCTGCTTGAGATTCTCTCTCCCTCTCCCTCAGCCCTTCCCTCCACTCACACTTTATCTCTCTCTCTCTCCCAAATAAATAAATCTTTTGTTTAAAAAAGATCTAAAAAGGCTACCTACTGTATGATTACAACTTTATGATATTCTGGATAAGGCAAAATTACAGAGACAGTAAAAAGATCTGTCCAATTGGCTGCCAGCAATTAGAGAGGAGGAGCTAGGTGGGAGGAATGAATAGGCAGAGCACAGGGGATTTTTAGATCAGCAAAATACTCTGATACCATAATGATGGATATATGTCATTATATATTTGTCCAAACCCACAGAACCTACAACATCAAGAGGGAACTGTTAAGGTAAACTATGGACTTTGGTGATTATACTATGTCAATGTAGATGGAGGGTTTTGATAATAGAGGAGGCCCTGCACGTTTGGGGCTAAGGGGTATATGGGAAATCTCTGTATCTTCCCCTCAAATTTACTATGAATCCAAACTACTCTAAAAACATAAGTTTTTTTTTAATTGAAGTACAGTTGATAAACAATGTTACATTCTTTTCAGGTGTACAACATGATGCAATAATTCTATACATTGTGCAGTTCTCACCACAAGTGTAGTTACCATCTATCATCATACAAAGTTATTGACTATATTCTCTTTGCTGTATTTTTCATCCCTGTGGCTTATTAATTTCATAGGTGGAAGTCTATACCTCTTAATCCCCTTCACCTATTTCACCCAACCCTCCATCCCCCTTCCCTCTGGCATCTACCAGTTTATTCTCTGTTTTAGTCTGTTTGTATTTCTGGTGTTTTTTTTTTTTTAAATTTAACATCTGAGTGAAATCATATGGTATTTATCTTTCTCTGTCTTATTTCACTTAGCACAATACCCTCTAAGTCCATCCACATTGTTGCAAGTGGTAATCTTTTTAATGGCTGAGTAATATTCTATTGTATATATACATATACATATATGTATACCATAAACACACACACACACTGTAACTTCTTTATCCATTCATCTATGGCCTATGGATGGACACTTAGGTTGTTTCCACAGCCTGACTGTTGTAAATAATGCTGGAATAAACATAGGGGTGCATATTAACTTTTCAAAGTAGTGTTTTCATATTCTTTGGGTGAATACCCAGCAGTGGTATTACTGGATTGTATGGTATTTCTATTTTTATTTTTTTGAGAAACCTCTGTGCTATTTTCCATAGTGCTGCACTAACTTATATTCCTACCAGGAGGAAGGGAAAGGGTTCCCTTTCCTCCACATCCTTACCAACACCTGTTTCTTGTCTTTTTGAGAATAGCCATTCTGACTGGAATGAGGTGACATCTTATTGTGGTCTTGATTTACATTCCCCAATGAGCAGGGAGCCTGATGTGGGGCTGGATCTCAGACCCTGAGATCATGACCTGAGCCAAAAGCAGACGCTTAACCTACTGAGCCACCCAGGTGCCTGTTTTTGTTTTTAATAGACTTTATTTCTTAGAGCTAGTATTTTTTTAACAAGTTCCCCAGGTGATTCTGATGTGCATCTGGATGGAGAGTAACCAGCCTAAGTAAGTCACTGCTCAGTCTGCTCAGGGGAGTTCCTGAAAGTATTCCCCCAAATACCCTTGTTCTGCTGTTTAGAATTACCTACACCTGTCATACCTTCATACTTCCCATAATTTGCCCCCCCTGCCTGGAAACCCCAAATTCCACTCACCGATCAGGAGAACAACTACCTCCGAAGTCTCACCTCAAGCAAATGGCTTTCCTAACACCTACCTAAAGTTTCTTGTTGTTCCCTGAACACATTTTCCTATCACCTAGTTCTTTGGGCATACCTACATTATATGCTTTATAAGGATGTTTTTTAATGGTTTGATCACATGTCTGCCCTTCCACTAAACCGAGCAATTTGAGAGCAGTGTTGTTTTATTCATCTTGTCAGTACTTAGCACTAACTCAAGTTCTTGCTCAAACAAATGCATGATACTGCATCTATAAACTGTATTTTGAAATTGAAAAATCTAGTATTTTTCATTCAAAGTTTATATATTGCTTGCTAAAATATGAAACCCTCAGATACTTTTGTTCCCTCTTAGAGTCTGTACATTCCTTGTGTCTTGGCCCAAGCAACAGAACACTGGCTAAAAGACAGGCATGGTCTCCCAGCAGACGACTGTGTCACCCTAAGTAATTTAATTTCCCTGGGACCTTGTTCCTCATCTGTAAAACACAGATCACTGAGGCCCTTTCCACCATGAGTCAAGCCCTATGTAACAGGTGACACTTGGAAGACTGTTTTCCTGTTTGAAAACAAAGTGGGGAGGGCACCTGGGTGGCTCAGTAAGTTAAGGGCCTGCCTTCAGCTCAGGTTATGATCCTGTGGTCCTGGAATCGAGCCCTGCAGTGGGGCTCCCTGATCAGCAGGGAGTCTCCTTCTCCCTCTGCCCCTCCCCCTGCTTGTGTTCTCTTTCTCTCAAATAAATAAAATCTTCAAAAAAAAAAAAGAAAGAAAGAAAGAAAGAAAGGGTAAGAGAGGGAGGGATATATAAGAAAACTGAACACATCAAATTTCACCATTGTTTTAATTATTGAAACAAAATTAACATAAGTCAAATCATGTGCAACAATGTTTCTGAGAGATGAATATGAATTTTATATGAGTGTCTTATCCACTGTTAACAAATTTCCAATAATTTGACAATTATCCTTCAAAAAATTTCCCAATTCTAAACAAAGTATGCAAATTGGAAATTAACTCTAAACATGCATAACTACCTTCTTATCCAGTTCTGTGTGAATAGACTGAACAGTTCAGGTCTGACCAAGATATTGATAGTGAACATGAGAATTCTGCCCTCCCCACCTCTAAGCTTCCAGGCCCGCAACTACAGCTACCTGCCCAGACAGGTCAAATATGGCGACACAATTACCAATGTAAAATTAGCAAGTAGATTATATTTGTATCATCATGAGTATAACTTTATGATTTGTATGCATAAAGCATAAAGGCATATCAGCATTACAAAGAATACATTAAGGGATTAGTTCAATCTTAATGCACCATCTTCAAGCCTGGAAAAAAGAAAATAGACTTGTTAGCAAATACATTTATTTTATTTAGATTATAGATTGCACCACCAAATTTGTGTAACTTTTGACATGTGAATCACTGTTTGAAATGAAATAGCTGCAGACAATTTTCCAAACCCATTACAAAGAGCATATCCCATTAATTTATCCCACTGATTCTCCCACAACCTTACAGGAAAGAATGCTGGTATTAGAGTTCAGATCCTGGCTCT
Organism: Ailuropoda melanoleuca; assembly: GCF_002007445.2. Classification (NCBI taxonomy): domain Eukaryota; kingdom Metazoa; phylum Chordata; class Mammalia; order Carnivora; family Ursidae; genus Ailuropoda; species Ailuropoda melanoleuca. The sequence continues at coordinate 60,603,176 of NC_048222.1, forward strand.
CCCATTTAGTAACTGTGTGACTTCGGGCAGGTCACCCAAACTCTCTGATGCTCTCTCAAATTAATTTCCCTATGCTAGGATGAAGCAGGAAATTTGAATAGGTTTTCAGGACCATGGTACCCTGTGGAGATGAATTTCATGAAAAGCTGGATTTTCTGTCTCTGGACTCCAACAATGCAGAGAAGTCCAATTCCTCCCTCTTTCACACTGCTAGAAGTTTCTGTAGATACACGTATTATGTTATCTTTACATTGCATTATAACAGTCTGTTCCCATTTCTCTCCTCTGTTGGACTGGGAGCCTCTAAAAGGCAAACACAGTGCCCACACACTAAGGTTGAACAAGAGACTGAAAGAACGGGATATCTGCCAAACCACGTCATCCCTCTCTTTGGGCTGAATAATAAAGCAGCTGCTATGCAAAGGAAGAGAATGGTTCATTTCTGAAGGCCCAGAAATACCCACTGTAGAAATGGAAGAAAGATCAAATCCTCGCAGGTAGTGTGGGTAACTGGCTGCCTCTACCCTGTTACAGCACTCCAACAGCTCCTCTGACTTTGTTTAGAGGGCTGGTGACACTGGCAGCATTAGACTGGGGCTACACACCTTTCTTATGCCACTCCAGAGAAAAGAAAATGTGTTCCCTCTAGGATTCCTTCTTATCTGCTGAAATGCTAACCTGATTAATGTCTTGCCTATAATGAGGTTATCCTACAGAGTTGTCTGTAAATACTTCCCAGGACAGTGAAACAAGAAAAGTATTTTCTTAAGGTTAGAAACCTACCTCCATGATGCTGGTTAGTTGTCTCGCTCTATGAAAAAGAAAACAGAGAAAGACAGTAAGTTTTACTTAATAATACTATTAACAAATGTCTAAAACTGTTTGTAAATAAGTCTGGCAGAATAGCCTGCTGTCCCTAACCACAAATAACCAGTAGGGCCCAACCTTGCCTACTAGCCTCAGATCCCAACCCAGCCAGGGAGTACTGGGTAGGGCACTAGGATAGCAGGGCCTACAGACAAAGGCCTGTGACTCCCTGAGACCTTTGGTGGTTCTAAGTATCTATGAGGCTGTCAGGAAAGCCCAAGGAGGCCAGTAGGTAAGAAAAACTTGGGTGTTCATGTGCATTTGTGCGGGTGCTGGCTGTTGCTGCTCCCTGTTTTTGCTATAGGGAAACTACTGTTTTGGGGATCAGGCTGTGCAGAGGTATCTCAGAAGGTGCCACTTTGCAGAGCTTTAATAATGTTCCCTGTCAATCCCAGTATGCAGATTTTTTTTTTTTTTATATCGAAGTACCTTTAAGCTGTGCCTATACTCAGATGCAACTGTCAGTAGCTAAGGAAAGAACTTAAAAACTTACCCCACTTAATGATCTGGGGCTCACTGAGAGTAACATGCTTTACACGGCAGCTAAATTCATCCTGTCCATTGGGAGTGAATTCAGTGTGGACCAGAAGATAGAAAGTCCAGTCCTTGCTGAAAGACAGGTCTGACTGTTCTGCCTTCATCTTCTCTCCATTCTTCAGCAAATCAATTTCAATTTCTGGTGGGTGGAACCCTGACACGTAGCAGTTCAGGAAATTTGGCTTTCCATTCTCTGCTGGGTGACGTGAGTAAACCTGAATTTTTGGAGCATCTGAGGAACATGAAGGAAAGACAAATGAAAATTGCAGAGTATTTCACCTGGAACTACCTTAGTCTAAAGCTGTATTAGGCAACAAATGTTTAAATTTGATCAATGATTTCTCCCAATTCCATTTCTACTCTGGCCAGATGAGCTTCCACTTTTCCAAAAGGCTACTTCCATTTTGAGGGATAAACCACAATTTAGTATCTTTTCCACGTAATTCCTCTACTCGTGGCTTTTTGGTTTTTTCCTAGCAGACTTCTAGTAGTATCATCTTCTGTCACTGGAGTTTGTGCCAAATCTTTAAGAACCTTTCTGTGGAGACTTGAGAACTTTTGATGGCTTCTTAGCATCCATATAACTCCACCACTCACCTCTCAAGAGTCCTCATGATTTGGCCCCAACCTACTTTTCAAACTTCATTTCTCACTTCACACACTCTTCATAATAGCCACATCAAAAAACTTATGTTATGGTACCTTGTTTCAGCCCATCTTTTTTTTTTTTTTTTTTTTAATGTTTACTCCTTTCCTTTTTGGTTCCTGCTCCTGCCTAGATCCACACCCATCTGACTTCTCAATATGTATTGTCTAGTATAGCGGCTGGCACACAGCAATCGCTCTGTAAATGGCAGATATTGTTATTATTATTTCCTCAAACAAAACTTAAATGGGTACAGAAGCCAGAAATACCAAAAATGAGTGAACTGGGCTGGGTAAGAACAAAAGGGAAGGGTGCGGACTGTGGCAAATGAGAAAGAACATATTCTCCACTGTGACCAAGTGGTATTTGCATTTTTAATTAGCACCCTCAAGTGACTGCTCTAACTAACCACGTTGGGAATACATTGCTGCTATGGAACAGCAGTTTCCAAAATGGGATGCATAACTAGACCATCCCTGGAGATATGCAAAGAAACTATTATAAACTCCATTTCCGTATTTTTCATCCAATGAAGAGAAGTGTTACTGCCACTAAATATACAGATTGACATTAATATATGTGTGTAATTCACTTTAAATACACATACATGCAGTGTATATGGTTACTAAAGGGCACCTCCTCTGTGTCCAGGAGGTGGCGGGGAGGAGGAGTACCAGGCTACTCTGACCAGGTTTATCAGTCTAGAAACACCCTGTCATCAAAGGAAAGGTCACCAGCCCCACCAGGAGCTAGCCTGGGGATGCCAATGAAGCCCTGATTTTTTTCCATAAAGTTAAAAATGAAATCAAATCAGAAAGCTCTTTGTATTGGAACTTCTAATAATTAGAACACAATAAATGCCACAAGAGTCAGAGTACAGGTTCATCAGGCCTAGAATTCTCTCTTTGAGGGAGCCAGGCAGGGTTCTGCAAGAACATCGCAGTAACCTCTTCTAAGAGGAGGACAAGTATCAGACAAGGCCTGAGTTTGAATTTGGGCTCAGCCATTTATTGGCTCTGTGACTTGGGGACAGTTGAGCTTCTGAAGCTTAATGGAAACATCAATTTATGTCCATAGTGAAACAAAACCCACATAAAGGACAGAGCAAAAAATGGACCCCCAGAGACCATCATCATTACCCATTTCTTTTTCTTTCTTTTTTTTTTTTTTAAGATTTTATTTATTTATTTGACAGAGATAGAGACAGCCAGTGAGAGAGGGAACACAAGCAGTAGGAGTGGGGAGAGGAAGAAGCAGGCTCCCAGTGGAGGAGCCTGATGTGGGTCGATCCCAGAACGCCGGGATCACGCCCTGAGCCGAAGGCAGACGCTTAACGACTGAGCCACCCAGGCGCCCCCATTACCCATTTCTTGAGTACCTTTTTTTTTTAAAGATTTTTATTTATTTATTTGAGAGGAGAGAGGGAGAGCATAGAAGGAGAAGCCAACTCCCCGCTGAGCAGAGAGCCCAAAGCAGGGCTTGATTCCAGAACCCAGGGATCATGACCCAAGCTGAAGGCAGATGCTTAACCGACGGAGCCACCCAGGCGCCCCTCCAGAGTATCTACTAGAAATGATCTACTCATGCATGTGTTACTTTGGAAATTTTCAAACTAAGATTTTTCTTTTAATGTGAGCTTGTTATTTTTTAAATGATTTCTATGGTCGCCAGCAAATATCAATAATAGTATTTGTGCTTTATTTGGTAAATAGATTATAAATTAAATACCTTTTTTCATAATCAGAAAACCCCACTTCACAGAGGGTTTTGTGAGGGGAAAATATGAGGGTTCTGGTATATTGCGGGGTATTTAGAACGTGCTCAAGATCTAGAGTGTCCCTGACAGACAACCTGGGTAACCATATTGATTACCCTTATCACTGGTTTTACAATCTCCCTCACTGGTAAACCTTCTCTTTTTCAAAACAGAAAGTAGAAGCTTAGTTCATCTTGGAAAGAACCAGGCAAAGAGCCAAAGAGGAAGCTTTCTGTGAAGAAAAGGCAACAGGGGCCCCAGGCTCTCCAGCTTGCTGGCAAGAATCTCACACCAGCAGGTGACGAGGAGGTACTGACAAACCGCAGTTTGCAGCCAAAGGGCGCACACCCCCACAAAAAAGCTCTGCTCCCTCTAGATTGTCTGCCATTTCTCCCCCGTGTTGTGTGATTAAGTTACTTAAACTCTTGGCGTCACAATTTCCTTATCTATGAAATGCTGGTGATATTAACCGATGCATTTACATCGTAGGCTCATCTCAGAATCAAGTGGCATAAAGCACACAACGTCCCCAGCACTCTCCTTATCAATAAGGACTAGTTCTTAATTATTATTAAAAGCGACAAGGAACGGGAACAAGTGAATTAATGATGTCAAAGCGCTTTGTAACACCTCCAAGCATTCTACAAACTCCACGTGCGGATTCCTCCCCACGGTTTCGCCGACTATTTGTGGGGCGGGCAACCCGCTGGGCGTTGCGGAGGAAGCCCGAAGCCCCCGGTATCCGAGCAGTTGCAGCGGACCGCTGTACCCGCGCGGTGCCTCCCGCAAAGCCCAGACGGATGTCTCCACCCTTTCACGGCCCTCAACTCGGCGCTTTGGGGACCCGCCTCTCCGCCCTCCCAGGCAGACAGCTGCACCCGGGGAGCTTAGAGGTTCTGCGGAAGAGAAACCCTCCCTCACCTCGGTCGCTCCGAAGTCTGTCATCACTCCGAAACTTTGTCCTGACTCACCCGGCACGCACATGCCGAAGCCTCCCGCGTCCCCCTCTCCCGAAGTAGAAAAGAGAGGTTTGCGTCCTGGGCTCGCACCCCCACCCCACTCCCCGGCCACTCTACCGCTTCCCCACCCGCAGACCAAGCCAGCTGCTAGCCCCAAGACCCGGGAGAAGAACTAGGGAGGAGGGGTGGGTGAGTTACAGAGTTAATGCCGAGAATGCCAAAAAGATCGGGGCACAGGAGAAGGGTTAGGGCAAGAGGGGACACTCACGCTGGACGGCATGCAGGCCAGAGAGAGAAAGCAGACCGACGAAAACGAAGGTCAAGAGAGGAGCCATGGCCCCTCTCGCTCGAGCAGCCGGCTAAGTCAGTGTTGCCGACCTACCCGGTGCCTCCACTTATATTCCAAGCGCGCGCCGCCAATCAGAACCCTTCTGGCAGGGGCCGTCACTCGTCTCCTAGCGCTCGAGGCCCGGCCAGGTTAGAAAGAGGGACTTTCCCGTTTTCAGTTTCATTTTCCTATAAGGTCCCGTGATGCTTAGAAAGGCATGGGTTGGACCGAGTGGCTTCTCTGTCTATAGACCCGCGCCCTCCGACTTGGGTGCGCGCCAGAGCCAGGGGAGAGGGCCTCCTATCGTAGAACTTGGGCGGGACCTACTTGGTCCAGCGCCCTCTCTTTGAGAACCACCCAGCTTCAGAGTAACTCGCTTACCATGTCCCAGCCAGGTGGGACCTTAGAACCTGTGGTTCTCGTTCGAGAAACTCAAGCCCAAAAAGATTAAGAGAGCGGACAAAGGATGAATGGTGCGGGGCAGAATAAGAACTTTGATTAATAACTACGGCCCAGGAATATAATGTAGGGTTTCCAGATTGCTTGGGAAAGAAAAATAGTCCAGGAACCTCGAGGCCTCCTGAGGACGGCTCAGAGAACTGTGCAGAGTGGGCAAGGACCTTCTTGACTCCTGAATTCCTTCAGGCAAAAGTTTCTTTTTGTAAATAAAGCCCTGTGCCCAGAAATTCTTCTCTGTATCTTCCTGCTGTTGTTTAGGTAATTTTCTTTTTTTGTTGATTTGTGGGGAAAACAACCACTGATAGCAAAAGCATAACTGCCTAGAGCCTTAGAGTTTACAGACCTCTTTAGGTACATCATTCTCTGTGAATTACCACACTAGAATCGCTTGGCATGTAGTAGGTATTTGGTAAATGGAATGAATGAATGATTGAATGAATGTTTGAATGAACAAACCAGTAAATATGGGAATAAACAGCAAGAAATAGGAATTACCCCATCAATTTTTATGGATAAGGGGGGGGAAAAGCTGAGACTAGGATTCAAACTTTTCTGATGCCGTTGCATCCATGCTTTAGACACTTGGAAAATAAAGGCTCTGAAATTTTAGTGAGAATTTGGATTGCATAGGCCATGGGCCCAGCCAAAGAAGTCAAACCTACTGACTGTAAGAGCATAACAATGTTAGACCGCTTAAGAAAAACCTATTCTTCAGAGATACCTTTAAAAAGATGCTGACAGCACATGGCCGCTGAGTCCACCACTCTCTCAGTGGAACAGTGAGGAAAGGAAGTGAATCGTGGGGGTGGGAGGACAGAGATCTTGGAAATCACTATGGTTTTCAGTTAAAAGGAGTTGGGTTGTGATTCCCCAAGAAGACAACAAATATGTTATATATTTCTTTTACATATTTTTAAACCTTGTAATAACCCCTATAGTGGAAGCCAAGTCTGAACTAGAAAAAGTAGAATGCTCTCCACGGACCTAATGAAATGAGATAATGCACAGAGAGCCTCACACAGTTCCTAACAGAGTGTTTTATGTTTAGCAAGCGAATTATAATTATTGTTATTTACCTAGTTTTCCTACCAGCTCTATTCATAATTCTCTCAAAATATAATAGTTGTTATGCATAAAGTTATGAGTAAAGACATTCTTGCTTCTCTCATTTGTTCGTTTGTGTTTTTAAACTCATTTAAGACTCTTAAGGCCTGAAATGTCTGTGTTGAATTGTCTTCTAGCACCCTGGGAGTATAGGAAGACACGGGTAATTTTCACTTCTAAATTCTGTTTACTACATCACAGAGAAATACTATACTTAAAATTCACTATAGATAGATTCTGACCTGTTCACTTAGAAAACCAATTTAAAAAGTAGTTTAAAAATGCAATAAAGACAGAGAAAAGTGTATTTTTCAGTTTTCTGTGTTTGGGGAACTCAGAATTTTTCTTAAATTTCCATTTATGACATGCTTTGAATAGTGAAAATGAAAATGAGATATAAAACTTTTTTTTTAAAGACTTATTTACTTGAGAGAGAGAAAGAAAAAGCAAAAGGGCAGGGGTGTGGGAGAGGGAGAGAGAATCCCAGACTCTGTGCTGAGGGCAGAGACTGATACGGGGCTCGGTATCATGGCCCTGAGATCACAACCTGAGCCAAAACCAAGAGTCAGGCGCCCAACCAACTGTACCGCCCAGGTGCCCCAAAACTTTTTTTTTAAGTTGAGAGCACTGTTTAATAGGGTAAACTTGTGGAAATCTATAAACACGGCAATTTAATAGTGTTACTCCCCGTCATGGGAATAACAGCTGGATTTTTTTTTTTTTTTGCCTGTATGACCTTCCTAAAATTTTTTTTACAATGAATGTTTATTCAAAATAGTAAATGTTTCAGGTGCCTGGGTGGCTCAGTTGGTTAAGCACCCGACTTTTGGTTTTAGCTCATGTCATGATCTCAGGGTCATGAGATCAAGCACCATATTGGGCTCCCTACTCAGTGAGGAGTCCACTTGAAGATTCTCTCCCTCTGCCCCTCCCCTTTCCACTCTCTCTCTCTCTCTTTCTCTCTCAAATAAATAAATCTTTTTTAAAATAGTAAATATTTGCAAGAACTGAAACTCTCATATCATGTAAAATGATACAATCACTTTGGAAAATAATTTGACAGTTTTTTAAAAAGTTAAACATACACTGGCTGTATGATCCAGTCTTGGTATTCTAAGTATCCACCCAAGAGAAAATAAAAACATATGTCTATACAGAGACCTGTACACAAATATTCATAGGAGTTTTATTTGTAATAGCCAAAAGCTGGAAACAATCCAAATGTCCATGAACAGGTGACTGGATCAACAGTTGTGGTATACCCATATAGTGTAATACTATCAGCAATAGCAAGGAATGAAGTACTGTACACAGCAACATGGATGAAATAATTGTGCTCAATGAAAGAGACCAGACAAAAAAGAGTATGTACTGTATGATTCCACTTATAGAAAACTCTAGAAAAGGCAAACTAATCTATGGAACAGAAAGCCGATGAGTGGTTTCAGGAAGGTGCAGAGTTGGGGAGAGTCAAGAGCATAAAGAAACTTTGGGGTTGATGGATATGAGTTTATCTTGAGTCTGATGATGATTTCATGGATGTATACATATTTTCAAACTTATGAAGCTGTACAGTTTAAGTACAACTTGTTGTATGTCAATTATACCTGAATAAAGCTGTTAAAAAAAACAAGAAGCACAGAGACCTGTGTTGTTAGGCAGAAGAAGAATGAAGTGCTTGAACAGAAAGAAAAAGAACAATACTAACGTGGGGAGAAAATAGGAATAGGTTAATGCTCAAATGAGTTGGGTTGCACCTGAGTGGATTTCAGTCAGCAGTTTTCTGAGATGGGCACATCCAAACAGCCAGGAAAGCCAGGCCCAATCAAGAGGAGAGGACCAAGCATAGGTAGGACATTTGTGCCAGGGCTTTCTCAAATGTTATGTCATTAATCCCTTGCAATTCAAAGTGTGGTCTATACATCACTGGCATCAACAAAACCTAAGCATTCTTAGAAATGCAGGCTCTTGGGCCCATCCCAGACCCATTAAACCAGAGTCTGCATTTAAGTAACATCCCAGGTGATCCATATACAAATTAAAGTTTGTGAGGATGCTGACTCAAACTACACAACAAACTAGAAGCTAGGTGTTTCTTTCATTTACAGACAAGGAGATAAGAGAGGTAAGATACTTGCCCAGATTTATACTGGACTGGGATTCAAACACTGGTCCATCTGATTCCAGACGCCCCACAATTTCCACTAAAAAATCACTTTCAGAGAAGGGGTTCATAGGAAGGATTCATTGGCTGGCTTGGAGACCTGGACAAGGATTAAAAGCGTGTGAGAAGTTAAGGGGAAGTAGATAAATAGGAACCAGCCCCAAGATGTATAGGATTATTTCCTAACAGATATATATTTTTTCTGCCCACAAAAGTAATATATGCACATGACAGAAAACTGGAACATACTAAAAACTATAAAGAAGAAAATTAAGGGCGCCTGAGTGGCTCAGTCAGTTAAGCATCTTTAGCTCAGTTCAAGATCCCAGAGTCCATGGGGCTCCTGGGTGGCTCAGTCGTTAAGCATCTGCCTTCCGCTCAGGGCGTGATCCTGGCGTTCTGGGATAGAGCCCCACATCAGGTTCCTCCGCTGGAAGCCTGCTTCTCCCTCTCCCACTCCCCCTGCTTGTGTTCCATCTCTCTCTGGCTGTCTCTATCTCTGTCAAATGAATAAATAAAATCTTAAAAAAAAAAAAAAAAGATCCCACAGTCCAGAGTCGGGCTCTCTGCTCACCAGGGAGTCTGCTTCTCCCTCTGCCCCTCTCCCTGCTCATGCTGTCTCTCTCTCTCTCAAATAAACAAAATCTTTTTTTAAAAAAAAAGAAATTAAAACTGGTCTATATGGAGACTGGAAGTGCTCAGTCTTTTGGGTTCAATTCCATTAAATTAAGCAAATGTCAGTTAGGTGCAGGCTTTGTGGAAAGTACTGTTAACAATAAAGCAGAAGGGGACAACAGACTCTGCCCACCAGGAGATTCCAATCTCGAGTTAAAATCAGCACAATAATTAATTTACTAGCACCCACCTAAGGTGTCCGTGCTAATTGACTTCTCAGATTTGAGAGCTGTTACATAATGGGCAACAGGCCCAAAGGAAATGGAACACAGTGCGAGTCTTTGTCTTTCTTTCTTTCTTCCTCTTCTTCTTCTTCTTTTTTTTTTTTTTTTTTTTCCTCTTTTTTTTTTTTTTTTTTTTTTTTTTTTTTTTTTTGATAGCTGCTAAGTCAGACACCATACATAGGAGGGGGGAAAATACTTCACAAGAGCCATGTAAAGTAAGTACTATTATCGCTATTTGAGGGAGAGTACGAGGGATGACTAGAGTTAAGAGAGTTGAAATATCCAGATGGTGGGGAACCTCTGCCTGGGGCTTGTGTGTAACCGCCAAGCTGTCTCAATTGCCAATTTGTTTTTATTGGGAAAACCATACACATTTGGTATTAAAAACATCAAGCCGTACAGACCTATGAAATTCCAAATTCTCTCAAATCCTCTTGACGGTAGTAACCACAGTATTTAAGGTACTTTTTATTTTTAATTACAAGCCCAACACATGAATGTATGCCCTTTGGAAAAATGCTAACAAAGTAAAAGTGAAAGTTCCCTCATCCATCTCTTGTTTCACTCTCCTCCCCTCAGAAACCATTAAGGTGTGGTGCTTATCCTGCCATGGATATATATTGTATATAGTCTGGAAAGTGAGTTTTAAAATTACAACTGCAAAGACTATTATAGTTTGGAACACAGCACCCACTAGAAGAGGGATTAGAGGCATCATCAGTTGTCAGCTTGGATGAAGAAAAGTGTTAAGTAAAGGCAGAAGCCAAAACCCTTTAACAGTGTGGGGGCAACAGGACAAACCCAGGAGCCACGGATTGGGTGCCATCCCTGGGGATATTACACCCAGTGACTTACTGGCACAGCCTCTTTTCAATTAATGTTTTCTCCTCATAGGTCCTTGGGTCTGCATCTCAGTTTCTATTTAAAACCTACAGAATTCTGCGGCACCTGGGTGGCTCAGCTGGCTAAGCATGTGCCTTCAGCCCAAACCATGATCCTAGAGTCCTGGGATCAAATCCCTCTTCAGGCTCCCTGCTCAGCGGGGAGTCTCCTTCTCCCTCTCCCTCTGCCCTCCCCCCCCCATTCATGCTCTCCCTCTCAAATAAATAAAATTAAAAAAAACTCTCCTTCAAATGCCCCTTTTCCCTTTTAGCAAATTTCTCTAAACCCTAGCTTCCCACTTTCCAGCTTGCTTAGCTGATACTGGCCAGTGAATATATGTGGTCCTTTCTGGTTGTCCCCTGCTCTGCTGGACCTTCATTTGACTCTGTGCTCTCTACTCTCTGATGTCTTGGGCCTTTCTAAACTCTTTGCCTTTTTTTCTTCATTGTTAGGTGTCCAGTAGACAGACACCACTTTGTTCTTTGCTCAGAAGGCAGGAACTTGCTGAAAACTCTTCTCCTAAAAGAAGACTATAAAGAAACCGAGAAGAATTGTTTAGTAAAAAATCAGTAATTTAAAACAAAATAAACACAAAAAAGGAGAGATGTATACTCAAGAGCCGCCATACACACAATTGGAGCAGTCAAGACACAAAGGAGGAAGTCAGAAAACAGAAGTTTGGTGAGTTTGTGATATTTTTTCCTTATTTCATTATTTATTTTCATCATTGTTACAACTGCAGATCAACTTGCCACAAATGAGTTTGCCAAAAGATAATTTATAATTTGGAAAATTAGCCAAAAGTCTTTTTATCCAATGACCAATGACAGCAAACCTGAGGTGGGACTGACCCCTCTGGCCACTCGATCCCCTGAGGATGTGAGTGGGTGAGATGGGCTCCACCATCTACCCCAAGAAGCCAGCCCATGAAAGGTGGAAGGTGATTCAGGGAGCTTACACTCAGAGTTTAGTGAGGGGAAGGGGGGGTTCCACAAAATTTGGATCATTCTATACATATAAGCTGAACTTGATTATTTTAGTTTAATAATATAGCTATTTTTTATGTCATTATGTACAGAACTGGTTTCTTATTATTAACAATTTTATTCTTTTCTCCATATCATACCTCGTGGTAGGCAGAATAATGCCCCACCTGCCCAGTTGTTCACGTCCTAATCAATGTGAATGGTGTAAAGGACTTCCCATCTCCCTTTGAGATTATCAGGAAACACAGATTCCCTCTAGAGCCTCTAGAAAGGAAAGCAGCCCTACCTTAATGTTAACCCCTGAAACTTATGTTAGACTTGGGACTTATAGAACTGTAAGATGATAATTTGTGTTTTAAGTCACCAAGTTTGTGGTAATTTGTGCAATTTGTGGTGTTACAGCAGCGAGAAAAAATTAATTCATGCTGCCTCTTTTTCAGAATCATGGATATTTGGGCCTGGGTTGCCAGAAGTCTAGTTCAGTAGAAATATTTGCCTTTCAAAGTCAAGTTTACCTGTTGGTTAACCAGATTCTGGCCTAATAGTGCATTTTTGGTACACTCATGTTTGAGGAAGGGCTATTGTCAGTTCATAGCTAAAGGGTTGGAAGTTGGGTGGAACCTGGGCTGATCAGGAGCTTTGGTCTTGCCCCTCTCGTCACTGTCCTCACCAACCTGAGTTAGTCCCAACTACCTTTTCTGGACCATTTCACAGACGTCACACGCCAAGGGGGGCAAACCACTTCTGTCCTACCTGCTGTTCTGTTGCCAATGTTAAACAGAGAAGAAGAACAGGAAGAGCCTTCTAGTCCCCAGGACAAAGGTCTCTCAAAACTTTGGCTTCTTTCTACTTAGCCTGGCCCCAATCTATCCATCAGATCTCAGTGTGCACCACAGTCATTCAATCATTCAACAAACCTTTACTGAACACCTTGCTAGGTCCCGGGCACTGGACTGGCACTGGGGGAACATATTGCTTCAAAGAGCTCAGAGACTCTGGTTTGTATGACTAAATTATGATTCTGGGAAATCAATTAACTCCACCTGGAGGGGTTAAAGAGCATGCAGAGGACTTTGGTGCCAGGGAAAAAATATGGACTTTACCCCTTCGATCATGATGCAGGTACAGCAAAGCTGGGTTTTGTTGTTGTTGTTGTTGTTTTTAACTTGTTTGTCTTTGAGGCATTTTTGTTTGATATTTTAAAAAGCTTTTCCACGTAGCTTCATGTTTTTTCTAATTATAAAATTCATATTCATTATGAAAAATTTAGACTATCTAGTTAAGAATAAAAGTAATTTAAATTGCCTGTTAAGCCACCATGCAAAGATAACTACTGCTAATGAATTGATGTTTGTTTCCAGACTTCGTCTATTAATATACAGATATAAATATGGATCTACATGGTTACAAAGATGTAATTACTCTGCATAGATTTCTTTACAAATAGTTTTTTTTTTAATTTAACTATATGTCATGGACCATATATCCATTTCTATAATAATAGAGATCTACGTAGTTTTCTCATGCTTTCATAATATAGTTGCCCCTTGCACAGCATGGGGGTTATAGGCACCCCCTCACCCTCCCAGCCCCGCAGTTGAAAATCTGCTTATAACTTTGATTCCTCAAAAGGTTAACCACTAATGACCTACTGTTGACCGGAAGCCTTACCAATAATATAAACATTCAATTAACACATATTTTGTATATGTATTATATACTATATTCTTACAATAAAGCTAAGAGAGAAGAAAATATTAAGAACATCATAAGGAAAACACATTTACAGTACTGTACTGTATTTATGGGGGAAAAAATCCACCTATAGGTGGACCCACATGGTTCAAATCCATGTTGTTCAAGAGTCAACTGTATTTCATTACACAAATATACCATAGTTTTTTACCCAATCCTGTACTGGGGACATTTCCAGTTTTTTCCTATTATACCATATCCTCTACACTGAAATTGCCCTCCATAGACTTTGTACCAGGTTACACTCCACTGCCCATTAGAAAGAGTGCTTATCTTCCCACATCCTTCCCTAAGCTGGTCATTATCATTGAAAAATTGCATCTCCTCATTTGACTTCATGTATTTTTTAAAGATGTATTTATTTTAAAGAGAGAGAGTGTGTGCTTGAGTGGGCGGAAGGGCAGAGGGAGAGAATCATCAGCCAACTCCCCACTGAGGGCAGAGCCAGGGGCGGGGCTCCATTTTATGACCCTTGAGATAATGACCTGAGGTGAAATCAGGAGTCAGTTCCTTAACCCACGGAGCCACCCAGGCCCCTTGACTTCATATTTTTAAAAGGCAGTTAGGTTGAACAGTTTTTCACATGTTTGCTTGTTGTTTGTGTTTTCTGTTCAGTGAGTGACTGTCAGTCAAAATCCCTAGTCACTGGGAACAAACACTGACTACTGTAAGGAGGAGTGTGCTTAAACAGTATTTGTTAGGCAAATGTTACCAACTGCTAGGTGAAAGATACACAGAAGTTAATTTTATCATCCTCATGACTTGTTTCTTTGTTTTTCAAAATAAAATGTTAGAAGGAAGAGAGCCCTGAGGGGGAAAAGGCAGGGGAGGGTTGGGAAAGTGACTGTGGTCGATTCTCCATCCCTCCCTTTCCCAGACTCTCCTCTCAGCTCCGAGGACCACCCCTACTCTTACCTGGAGGTTCCAGCCATCTTTTATGAGTCTACCTCTTCCAGCCCACAGCAGGGGTGACCAGAGCCGGGCAGCTCCTGGGGCAGCCTCAGCCCTCCAGGACAGTGACTTCCATCAGGCCATGTCCCTGATGCCCTTGCTGGAGATGAACTACCAAGGTTTCGATCAAGTAGGATAGGATATTGATTTTCATCTTGCCTCTACCGGAAATAAAACCTCAAGTTTTTGAACAGAAAAAATCAGGTGAAGTACACACGATGGAAACTGACATTGGTGACTGTAAAATCAGCACCATTTCTGAAAGGTGACTTTCTCCAAATCCTGGATATCATGGGAGAACAGGGGCAAGAATAAGAGGGAATGTATTACAGGCACAGATGTGTTGGATCTGAAACCAGAAGGTCTAGAACCTGGAGCATCATGGAACCATCATCATCATCATCATCATCAAATCAGGATTAAGGAGTGATACCCAAATTCTGCTTAGAGTATGTGAAGCTCATGATAGAAAGAGATATACAAGATATACTTTGATAGAGTTGATTTCTGGTCCACAATTTGGTGGTCAATAGTGACACCCATTCAAGTTTTATGCTAAACCATCTATTTGAAGATAAGTAGAAAAGTAGAATTTGAAACTCAAACTACTTAACTTTTAAAAAAGAGGCTGAAAAATGCAATAAGTTGTCACAGTCAAGATCAGTAATAGTCTCTTCCAACTTGTTTTCAGGCCTTCTTATGATGTATGAAACAAATATAATTTAAATGTGAAGTCTTTACTTTTGTCTAATTGTATTTACTCAATTGTACTTAATTGTGTAACAGAAATATTTTGTAGACTTTATGTATAATTCAATGAAGCCCTATTAATAACTGCATTTTCCTAAGTTTGAAAAAAAATTCAAATGTCATAGGTGATTTAAATAAATGAACATTAAGCCTAAATGCAACACCAAACAATCTGTTTTAAAAAGTTTCTCCTGGGGCACCTGGGTGGCTCAGTTGGTTCAGTGTCTGACTCTTGATTTAGACTCAGGTCATGATCTCGGGGTGGTGAGATAGAGCCCTGTGTTGGGCTCTGCACTGGGCCTGGAGCTTGCTTAGGATTCTCTGTCCCTCTGCCCCCACCCCCACTTTCTCTCTTTCTCTCTCTCAAAACTAAAAATAAAAAGTTGCTCTTAACCAGGAATTTATGTATATGTGGCAATTACAGATTAATCCCAGAAAGCTGACTTACCTGATTATGGATTGAATATAGATTTGGAAGACAAAGTCTCAACTTTTGTCTGCACATGCACCTCTCCTATAATGTAAACAGAAACGTAGTTTCGAGAAACAATAACATTTTTGAGATTTGTATAAACGAATAGTATATCAAAATGTAAAATATAGATAAAAATATAATAGTTTTATATACTTAGCCTATATTCCCCAAAGGTCATGACCATGGACTGAATATTTGTGTCCCCCCTTTCCCCCACCAAATTCATATGTGGAAATCCTATCCCAAAGTGATGGTATTAGGAGGGGGGACCTTTGGGAGGTGATTAGGTCATGAGGGTGGAGCCCTCATGAATGGGATTCCCGCATTTATAAAAGAGGCCCTGAGGAGCTCCTTCACCCCTCCCTTTTAACATGTGAGGACACTGTGAGAAGGCACCATCTGTGAACCAGAAAGTGGGCTCTCACCAGACACTGCATCTGCCAGCACCTCGATCTTGGACTTTCAGCCTCTAGAGCTGTGAAGAAAAAAAAGTTTCTGTTGTTTATAAGTGACCCAGTCTCTAGTATTTTGTTACAGGAGCTCAAATAGACTAAGACAAAGTCATACTCTTCTTATTTAAATTAGGACAATTTTTTGAAGAAGAAGTGAATAGTATGGTCAAAGATTTCTCAGTCTCTGGGAGCCTGGGTGGCTCAGTCAGTTAAGCGTCTGTCTTCGGCTCAGGTCATGATCTCAGGGTCCTGGGATCCAGCCAGGCTCCCTGCTCCGTGGGGAGTCTGCATCTCCCTCTGCCTCCCGCAGCGCCCCCTCTCCTTGTGATCTCTCTCACTCTTTCTCTCAAATAAATAAATAAATAAATAAAATCTTTGAAAAAAAAGATTTTTCAGTCTCAACAAGGATGTAGGTATTCTGTGTTAAGCACTTAGCCAAAATATAGAATTTTAAAAGTAAATGTGAGAGAAATTAGTAATCTTATTTTTATATTATCTATCAACAATGTTATGTTAATTTTGACATGGTTGCTGTTTGGATATTATCGATTATCAGGAGTTGTGAAGGAAGTATTGCTAAAAGGATCTGGACTTAACATAAATATCTCCTTTCCTGAGCCCTCAAAATCTTCAGAAAAAATAAAAAGAATTTCATCTAAAAGTTCTTTTAAATAGTTTTTAAAGGTAAATTTCAGATTGCAGATCAAAATAAAGTTATTTTGTTTTCTTTTCTTTTTTTTTCTTTTTCTTTTTCTTTTTTTGCTGTTCGAGAGCCTTACATTTTTATGTAGGCAAATTTATCAGTCACCTATCATGGCTTATGGATTTGGGGTCATGGTTAGAAGGACCTTCACTACTTCACATTTTTTTAAAAATTCACACTTTCTTTGGGTATTTTTGAGGTTTAATTTTGAAAAAATTTAAATCTTTGCTCTGTAAGAATTTACCACTGGCATAAATGTGTCTTCAGCATAGAAGTTTTTACTTTTTTAGTCAACTCTTTATGCCTTTTATGATTTCTGGCATAAATATTGTGAGGTTTGTTTTCTTAGAATGACATTTCTTGGGAACAATGTGGAGAGTGGGCAGGAGTAGGACACACCCAGGTGACAGGCTAGAAACTCCATTTGAGGAAGTCTCCAAGGGGAAGGACCATGTTTTCATTTCAGTTTATTTTTTCTTTATTTTTTTAATGATTTTTTATTATATTCTGTTAGTCACCATACAGTACATCCCCGGATCATTTCAGTTTAGCTCAGTTAACGTTTACTGCAGAACTTTCTCTGTTGCAGATACTGTGTTAAGTGCTGGAAGCGCAAAGATGAAGAAGACATGTATCTGTTCTCCAATGGGGGTGACAAATACAGAAAAAGAATTACAAATCAGTGGCAGGTACAATGAGAAAATAGTGTAAGGACCAATGAGTGGCCCTAAGATGGGCACTTCATCTAGCCTGGAAGGGTGGAGGGTATCTGAGAATGCTCCCTGGAGGAAGTGAAGCCTGAGCTAAGTCTTTCCGCCTATTTGGATATTTAGAAAATTTGAATAAAACAATTTAATAAACATCTGAAATCACCCTCCAATTAAAATAACTTCCTCTGCAAATTCACTTTGCTTGGGAAACACAATGAAGAGCATATTACTTGCTAAGATACACATTTAATATCACTGAAAAGAAAGACAGAAAGAATTGGGACAGGGAACTGTTTTGATCAACAGTTGAATACAACTCTCAGACCAAAGGAGAGAGGTGCCCAGGCCAGAGAGAGTCATCCTGGTGCACACTGATTATGAGAAAGAGCTCCATCAGAATTCCACTCCCCCCACACAGCCAAATGTAGCTCACGAGTTCTGAAACCCAAACTAGAAGGCAGGGAACTTGAAGACTGGAGGCTGGAGAGGCAGATTTTAAGGATCCTATGCCTTCTGTAATGGACAGGAGATAAAAACCACTGAGGTGCTTAATTGGAAAGTGTCAGATCTGACAAAAAGACTTGGAAATCATCCGAGTGTGCTAGGTAGGAAGACATGAGTGGGTGAGATTGCCCAGGGATACCAAGGTACAGAGGACTTAATTTTTAGAGGGATTCTTTTTTTTTTTTAAAGATTTTATTTATTTATTAGACAGAGACAGCCAGTGAGAGAGGGAACACAAGCAGGGGGAGTGGGAGAGGAAGAAGCAGGCTCCCAGTGGAGGAGCCTGATGCGGGTCTCGATCCTATAACGCTGGGATCACGCCCTGGGCCGAAGGCAGACGCTTAACGACTGAGCCACCCAGGCGCCCCTTTAGAGGGATTCTTGATCCCTTTGAGAATGTGATGAAAGCTCTGGACTGTCTCTCCAGAAAAATGCACTTTACACAAACACACACAATTTCAGGGGACTGTCCAATTAAGAATATTCGACGTAGAGGGGAAAGAGAAGAGGCATGAAGAAGAGGATATTTGGATGACAATGAGGAGAGCGGGAAAGAGACCAGAGAAAAATGACCCAAGAAGTTCAAGAAGAATCAGGAGAATAAAGTGTTGGGAAGCTGCAGGAGAACAGAGACATGAAGAGGGTATGGGCATGTGTTAAATGCTGTAGAGATGTGAACTAAGGTAAAGACTGAAACATGTCTTTTGCACTTACAGTTAAAAAATCATTGGTAACTGTGAATAGTTTCTGAGGGGTGATGGGTAATGGTAGTTCCAGATTTGTTTTAATCCAAGAAGTGGTTAGGGGTGGCATCTGGGTAGAACTGAGGGTAGATTTGTCTTGAGAGTGTGTTTGCAGCATACTAACATGCGGTTGACAAATTGTCCATAGAAAAGTTTGAGGAGCTCGTGGACTCGTCTGCCCCCTGGTGCCCTCCTTATGATGGAGTCAAAAGGCAGAGAGCAATGGTTGAAGGAACAATGTGAGTCGAGAAAGTGGAGAAATTTGGTTCATTGGTAGGAGAGAGATAAAGGGCAATTAAAATGAGAAACAAAAACAAGAAAGGGATTTTGTTTCTAAGAATGAACACGTCCTGATATTTTTACGCTGTGAATGCAGCAAGTGGCTCTCCCTAAGACCTGGTCTCTACAACAATCTAATAAATCACTTCTGGTACCCTGAAATTCACCATTTGGTCCTTTTATTAATAATACCAAAGTAAGCTATCAGGAAATTCTTGAGAAAAACAGCTGAATGACATTACCAAAAAAGATCTGAACCCAATTCAGATACTTGAAAAGTTTTTCAGTAACTTAAACTTAAGCTACTAAATTTTCTCCCCTCACTCATATCATTCTGACATACAGCAAAACTTTTGAAACAAAATTTTTCTTTAGAGGCACCAAGAACCACGATCCTATAACCATGACAATAGGGCCCTAACTAGCATTTCTGATACAGAGAAATTAGCTTCATTTTAATTTTTATTCAGAAATTCTACAAAGTCATGTGGAGTTCATTTAAACACAGGATGTGGGCGCAGAACCCAGGATCACTCAGGGGTTCACTGAGGCTCAGGTGGGTCTTAGGTTTTTGCCTGCCAGCTGTACCCATATTCTCGCCTTTGTTGTTGTCTTGCCTTTTCACTCCTGAGCTTTTGAACCAGTTTTCCATTAGAATAGCCAAGAAGATATAAGATTGTCTGTGTAACTCACGCAAAAGGGTTTTAGCCTTGAAGGTCTGGCTTCTAAATTCACAGGGGTCTGTCATCAGAGCTGGGCAGCAGACCTAACTCATGGGACACCGTGAAGGGCGAGAACCCCCAGGTGCACTGCCCAAGTGCTGAGATCTTGGTTGCTAGCAAACCTCAGGATCCGCCCAGGGCTTTCCTATCCAATTGTGATGGAGCAAAACCTAGGGACTGAAGGGAATGTAGCTTCATAAAGCTCCTGGGAAGGGTGTGGAAAACAGGGTCTTTAAAAAAAAAAAAATCTGCTCCCAAATACCAATTCCCATAAACTGTACCCTTGGGGGGTTAAAAATGCAGTTTACTTCTCTTACCCTTGCAAGAGTTGTCTTTATCATTAGATTATATTCTCATATTTCTATCAAGATGCAGCGGTTGGGGGATGTTGGCCCTTTAAGGGGGCAGCGGAGGAGGGGCTGGGACTCTTAAAGACGGGGGCAGCAAATCAGACCCGGCCTAGGCTGCTTGGCTAAACTAAGCAGAAAGGACAGCAGCAGTCAGGCGGTGGGTGCCGGCAGCAGGGCAGCTGCTGTTGAGGTGCTGTGTGTATCTGTGTGGAAGAACTTCTCCAACTCTGAGCTCTGTCCCTTGGCAGGACAGCTCCCTGCAGCTGGGCTGGTGAGGGCAAAGGGTGGGGCTTTGGGCAGTCTGAGAGTCCAGGGTCCTGTTCCTGGAGACCCTGGGCCAATACTCCTCTGGCAACCTTGCTGGGGAGAGATCATGGCTGTTTAGGCCATGCTATCATTACCGAGGAGAGTGGTGTCTCTGGGTTTCTTTCCTGTCTCAGATTTACCTTCCAGAGGCTGACAGTGTTTTCTCACCAGAAGAAACAGACATGGTGGAAGCCTGCCAGCCTGCAAAGATGAAATGTCTTGAAGGTATTGCTCATTAGGCTGTGGAATCTGGATGAAAAGCCTTGGGGTGCAGAGACTTGCTGGTATGGTTCAGTGGACGGATGTGGGCCTGGGTGTCCAGAACTACTGCGAGTGATTTCCAAACTCTTGGACTCGCTAACTACATCACACTGGTGACCGAGGTCACGTTTCTGGGCCCTATTTTCCTCCGCTTCATGGGGAAATGATCACTACCAGCCTTGCAGGACTGCTCAGAGAGTTAAATGGACACATACATGTGAAGTATCAGGTGCACAGTAGGCTTCAATTGCAGTGAGTCCTGGCACCTGGGACTGGATTAGTTAAAGAGGCACCGAGAGGGCTGTTAGGTGGGGGAGAGCAAGTAGAGAAGCCTGGGGTGGTACCTAATGAGGCAATTGAAGAGATATGGAAGGCAAATGTGTTCGGCACCTGCCAGGTTCCGTTTGCTCTAGTTAGGGGGTGGGGGTTAGGGGTAACAAGAGGGGAGACTGAAGGCGGTGTTGGAGATGACTTATGAACGGAAGGGTTACTGAGAAGCAGCCTCTCTAGACGAGACTCCTCACACCTGAGTCCCCATCTACTCCTCAGGCCCCTACTTAAACCAAGGCCCAAGCAAGTCCTGTAGCCCCTTGGCTCCTGAGGAGGAGCTGGCGTCTGCCTCCCAACTGGGGGAAGAGGAGGACGAGGGGGAGGATCTGGATCCAGATCTAGCTCCAGAGCCAGAGGGGGAAGAGGAGGACGAGGTGGAGGAGGAAGAGCATGATCTCGGGGACCCAGCTGTCCTCAGTGCTATCCAGAACACCCAGGTACGGGAGCCGGGGGGGCGGGGTACAGTTGGCCTGAACTCTCTGCAGCTTACAGACGGTTGTTAAATACCCTTCTCTCCTCCGCTCCTTTCTAGTCCGCCACCTTAACCATTTGGCCGTGACTACGCGACCTCCACACCTAAGACAGGTTCTGGGTTAACAATTACTATTTCAGGCTTGAACCTGAGTAGAGACTGTCTCCTTCCTTCCCTCTTTCTTCCTATCTTTCACTTAGTTTCTGATGCTGTCTTCACCTTAAAAACCAGGTCCTAGCAGGGTTGTGCATAGCTCATAGGCGCTGGTTGAGCTCCTGGTACTAAAGGTGAGTCATCTTTGACCTTGGGCCCCTGTGTCTCAGCAGTTCATTCCTGATATTTATTCCCTCGGAGTCCCACAACCAGTGGAGAGAGGCAGGATTCCTATATAGAAATGAAATCATAGGGTGCCTGGGTGGCTCAGTCGGTAAGGCATCTGCCCTCAGCTCAGATCTTGATCCCAGGGTCCTGGGATTGAGCCCCACCTCTGTCATCAGGCTCCCTGCTCAGCGGGGCACCTGCTTCTCCCTCTACCTCTGCCTGCCACTCCCCCTGCTTGTGCGTTCTCTGTCAAATAAATAAACAACCTTAAAAAAAAAAAAAAAAGAAAGAAATGAAATCAGTCTCCCTCAACCTATTCCTGAGATACCAGTCTTGCTTCCCCTCAAAGAAAGCAGGAAGGTCCTAACCTGGTTGACTTTTTTATTACAAGGGAGGGCCAGGCTACCATGGTCTCAGATATTGGCAGTGGTTGGCCTTCCTGCGCTCCATACCCAATGGAACACTGATGACTATAGAAGACACCTCAGCACTCATTCAAGCCTGTTTTCCTCCCTCCCATTCCAGAGAGGCCTTCTCAACTCCTCTGGAATCAAGGCCTCTGGTGTACTGGGGATGTCCCCTGCTTCCTTGCACTTTGTGTGGCAGGTGAGTCCCTTCAATCTCCATCCTGTGAGAAAGTAATGATGTGTGGAGAAGGAGCACATGGAGCGTCCCTTAGTCTGCTCTTGACCTTGCTCTGGCGATGAAGGACCCCAAGTGAAGTGTAGGTATGGGAGGTGGGAGACACCCATAATGTAGGGACACTTGGCAAATGACAGAGGTGGTCCTGGGATAACTGGCCGTCCCATGAAAAGGACAAACCAGAGCCCTACTTCCCCCTCCCTACATTTCAGCACAGGAGCAGCACGGAGCTTAGTGCTAGAAAGAGCAGCTGCCTTTAATTAACTGTCATGAGAACATGACCTGGGCTAGAGGAATTGCAGGAAATCCTGCAGGGAGAACGAGAAGACAATTGCAGCTCTGAGGAGGGCTTCAGAGGAGTCCAAAAAGAGGCAAACAAGCATTACTCCAATAGCTGAAGGCACAAGAGCCTGAAAAAAAGACCATCGCAGAGAAGAGAGGGAGAGAAAGAGAGACAGACAGGTGTTGACTCACCAGACAGGAAAAGCACATGCCCCCACATTTGTCAGGGGCTGAAGAGCTGCTCGCTAGGAGGTGACAAACTCTGTTGGGTGAGGTTCTTGTGGGAGAAAAGGCAGGTGAGAATATAAAGGTGGGAAAGGCACATGTGGCAACAGGGGCAGCATTCTGTTGGTGGAGCTGCCCCTTTCCCAGACCTCTGAATTCCATTCTCAGACGCTGGACTACCTCTCTCCAGTTCCTTTCCGGACTACCTTTCCCAGTGCCAGCTCTTCAGCACGGCACTTTGGACCTCGACTTCTCTCGCCAGACCCAACTCTCTCCTGCAGCCTTCCAACCTCATGGCCCCCTAGTTTCAGGTACTGGTTCAGGGCACGGGCCCCCCAGCATCTCCCCCAGACTGAGTTCTTCTCTGGAGGTTTCAGGACGTAGTGGCCGAGGAGGGATGGGGGCCACCTATCAGCTGCCACAGAAAAACACCTACAGAAACCTAGTCAGAGAAGTGTGCAGTGGAGTCCAGTCCCTTCTCCCTCACAGAGGCAGAAGTAGAGGCCCAGGGGGACTAAAAAAATAAAAAACAAAAAACTTGAGGTTAGCTAGCATGGCAGAACCAGGATTAGGACTCAGAACTCCCACCAACCAGGCCAAATGGCTCTCTACTGTGTCAAGATTTCCTGCAGCTGATTTGCAGGAAAATATATCCTGGAGGGGAATGTGAGCCCTGTTGAGCCAGGGTTGTGCTGTTTCATGCGGCAGACTTTGGGGAGGCACATGGACAGGTAGGATTCCCTTAGATGTTCAGCTGAGCTTACTAGAGGCTAATTGGATGGAAGGGTAGGTTGCTGAGTGCTTTCTTTGACTAAGCCCAAGTTTCTTTCTGCGTCTTCCTAGTCATCTGACCCAGCTCCACCCTCAGCACCAACGGATCTTGCAGCTGCAGCAATACAGTCGAACACCAAGGTAAAGCCTAGATAAGCATCAGGTTTTGGGGCAGCTCATTTGCATGCTGCATACCCCCATGTGATTGGGTGTCTCCCCAAAGCCCCTGCACAAATAAGACTCTCCCCATGTTGCCCACCTCTGTACTCCGTTCCATCTCTCCCTACTCACCACTTCTTGGGAAGCTCACTGTCTGGGGGTGGGTAGGTCTAAAGGAATGTTCCTTTCTGGCTTGAAGACCTCCAGCCAAGAAGCCTTGGTCTCAGCAGCCAGACCCCTATGTTAATCTCATGACCCGAAAAGAGAAAGACTGGGTGATAAAAGTACAGATGGTTCAGCTGCAGAGTAAGAACCCCCGCCTGGATGACTACTACTATCAGGTGAGCCCCAGGTGCTCTTCTTAGTCTCTGACCTTGGCACTAAATGGTCCTGGACTCCATGGGCCCTCTTGGATCATCTCTCCAGCTCTTAAAAGCCATGTTCAGTTAGGTGGGAGAGGCAATCACTACAGGATGGGGGCCACATTTCTAAAGTTGACATCCCAAGATCCTTCCCCTCTACTCTCCTACACTTTGGACAAATGGGATTATTTGCAATTCCCCCAACACTGAGGTTTTGTCTTCATCCTTTGCCAAGAATTTCCCTTACTCAGCCTTAAAATATGGACTTTTCCACTTTTGTGTACTTCTGTGGGTCTTAGAAATGTTTTGTTATAAACATTCATCTACTTTTTGCTTTTTTTTAGATATAAAACACGTGAATTTTATAAATAGTGGGATTCAAACTGTTAAACTGAATAAATGCTGGCAGACATTTTAACTCCTTACCCTGGACCCCCTATCTTCCTTATATTTATGAGGCAAGGTCTGCTTGTGGGTTTTAGGGTTGTCTAAGCTGTGTTCCACTTTGTTTTCAACCTCCGTGAGTCCCCTACCAAGGTTCCCACCTTTATCTTCTTCCTATTTAGATTAATTTCTTCCTTTCTTTCCACCATGCTTCAAAAACTCTTCCTGCCTGGATCACTGAAAGCGAAATATTTTTATGCTCTTGGTTTTTTGGCGCTGCTCCTAAATGAAGGAGTTTTATTCAAATCCTTGTTTGACTCACAGTCAGTGGCTTTATTTTAGCTTGGGATTTTACAGATTCCTTTAAGAAGACATTAGAGCTGCTGAGCCATTCTTCAGAAGCATAAAACTGGCCTAGAGTGCATTAGCTACTGGCCAATTGACAGTAGTATTATCTCGGTACTGCAAGCTGCTGATGGTCTTCCTGCCATCAGATAACTCTGATTTTTGGAAAGCACAGGTAGGATCATAAAACTAAAAGGGGGAGAGGGGAGGAAAAGTGTGCAGTGTGTATCCGAGGAAGAAGGAATGCAAGAAGGTTGCAGATGCTGACATGGTTTGCTTCCTGGCTCTCCACTTGGCTCTCTGCCTTTTCATCAGATCTGGTGGTGGTGTCTAGCTCTTCAAGTCCTCAATATGGTGACCCCAAGCCAGATGTTGTGAGGCCCAGGGTATTCAAGATGCTTCAGAGTGGTTGGCAGAAGGACCTGAGGGGCCAGGATCCTTTCTGGAATGAATGCTGTAGGGAAGGGTGTATTAAGAGGTTGCACTTGAGAACTTTAATTCTAAATTCAGAAGATGAGGATACATTTTTCTATCCCATGGACTCTCAGGAATATTATCAGAAACTAGAGAAGAAGCAGTCAGATGAAGAGCTACTTGGGCGAAGGAGCAAGGTTGAATCTCTCAAGCTGGTAACGCCTTACATTCAGAAGGCAGAGGCTTACGAGTCAGGTAGGACCAGGGCTGACCTGCTGGGTTGGGATAGACATCTGGATGGACAGAGGGTGGAAAGGGGAGGGGAACATGCTTGTCCTGACTCCTTTTCGTGCAGTGGTTCGAATTGAGGGTTCCCTGGGCCAGGTAGCTGTATCGACGTGTTTTAGCCCTCGCCGAGCTATTGATGCTGTACCCCATGGATCCCAAGAGCAGGTAGAAATGCTACCTTCCCACAACCCTTCTTATCTCCCCTGTTTTGGAGAAAGGACAGGGGCACTCTCATGCTCAGATCTGATTGTGACTTAAGAGTGAGAAAGAAATGTGGTCAGACTTTTTGTTAGCCTTTCCAGCTCCATTTCTAGCTCACCTGAGGCCTGGGCTGCTGCTATGAAGGTGTGGCTGATGGCCTGGGACTCTCTCCTAGGAGATAGGAGCTGCAAGCAGTCAGAGGCTTCAGGTGTTGTCCCGGATTGAGAAGGTGAGATGTCAACTCCTTAAGGATGAGTTCCTAATTTACCCTTGGGAATGGAATATTGCTCAAATTGACCTCTTCTTTTCCCACCTTCAAATTCCCAGATGTTTCTTCAGTTACTAGAGATAGAGGAGGGCCAGAAGGATGGGCGTCCACAGCCCTGCTACTCTGAACAGCAGAGCAACCAGGTTGAGAAGCTCTTCCAGGCCTTAAAGACACATGAGCAGAATAATCTGGAGTGAGTGTGGAAAGGTCACATCTCCAGCCCAGGAAGGGAAAGATGAGTGAACACATGGGCTTTGCTTCTGCCCCTTTCTGGCATGTAGCCAGAGCCCTCTATGCACAGCCCTGAAAATGTTCTCCTTTCTCTTGTGTAGGGAGGCAGCAGATGGCTTCCTGCAGGTGCTCTCAGTGAGGAAGGGGAAAGCTCTAGTGGCAAGACTGCTCCCTTTCCTGCCCCAGGATCGAGCTGTTAGCCTTCTTCTGGCTATCACCCACCATTTGCCCCTCCTAGTCAGGAGGGATGTAGCTGATCAGGTACCATGGCATTGAGGAGAGAAGAGGACGGTTTTGTAGATGGGTTAGGGACCCTTCCTCTCCATCCTCTGTCCCCCACCCTCAGAGATGCCCAAGAAACTGCTGGGCAGGGAGAGGTGCCAAACCTGCCACCCTTGGGTGTGGAGGTTACAAAACCAACTACTATAGGGACAACTCATCATCTTGAGGTACAATGACCAAAAAACACAGACACGTGGTTGCACAGGTGTGAGTGGGCTGTGGAGGTCTGAAAAGATAAGGACTCCCTGAGAAGTGTTGAGCCCCCTATCTACCCTTCTTAGGGAAGGCATCCTAGATAAGTGGGTACTGAAGGACCAGTATTAAGGTTGGAGAGACCTGAATGGTGATAGGCTTAGTAAGTAACCCGACCAGGAAAGTACCAAAAACAGGTCATCAAGAAGAGGGGGTAGAGGTGGAGTTGTAATAGAGTCTGAGAGAGGTGCTTACTGACCTTCTTGCAGGCTCTACAAATGTTATTCAAACCTCTGGGCAAATGTATCGGTCACTTGACCTTCCATGAACTCCTCCAAGGACTTCAGGGGCTAATGCTCTTTCCACCTGGCTCCTCCGAGCGGCCGGTCACTCTGGTGCTTCAGAACCAGGTAACATAGTGGGGAGGCTTTTCTCTTTCCATAGATGACCTCCAGGTGGTATTATTGTCAAGGAATGAGCAAAGGAATGTTCCTTCTCCATCTTCTCTGTAGTGCTTCTCTGTGTCTTGTGAGCACTGGGATCACCTGGAGAGCTTACTGAACACAAGTTCCTTGGTCTCACCCCCAGAGTGTCTCATTTAGTAGACCCGGGGCATGGCCCATGCATTTGCTTTTCTAACAAGCTCCCCGATGGTGCTGATGGTGCCGTCTAGAGCAGAAGTCACTAAACTTTTTTGATGGTGTACTAAGTTCTGAACCCTATCACCCATGCGGTTGTCTAGAAGTCGGAAACAACACTATACTAAGCACATAACAAACACAAGATAGAATATTTGAAATGAAGAGACTGTAGATGTGAAGGTTCTGATACCCCAATGGATTATTTTGTGAACCCCTCTCTGAAGATCTTTGCCTAAAGCAATGCTGCTTTCAGTGGGGTCCACAAACTACCTGCATCAGTTTCTTGATCTATGGACTCTGATTCCTGAGAGTAAAACCCACAAGTGTGCATTTAATCAACTCTCCACAAAGATCTTTTGGAAAGTTCAGAGCAGGGATTTCCTTCGAAAGGTCTGAAAGTTCTTTGGCCAGCCATTGTAAAATCTGACAGTTTTCAAGGGTTGAACTCCATTTTTTACATGTGACCCTGCCCTTTTAGTTGGGAAAATGGCAGAACCAGGAAAGCACGGAATGCCTCTGGTGAACTCCTTTTACCTTGCATACTGTATTACTTGCAGTTTGGAATATCTTTGCTCTATGCCCTACTGAGTCATGGGGAGCAGCTGGTATCCCTGGAGTCTTCCCTTGAGGAACCCAGCAGTGATCATACAGCTTGGTAAGATCCTAAAGGCCTTGTAAATGCTATTTCAGTCCCCTTGGGGATGTAAAGGCTGAGCTAGGCGAGATATTACCTGAGTGGTATATTCAAGTATTGGGGAGGAAGTTGAACAGAGAAGAGAAAAATATCAGTTATAGCTGTTCTCCCTTTTCATTTTTTTTTTCCTTCCTTCCTTTTCCATAGTGCTCTAGAGTGTTGGTTTCCCATAGAAGGTAGTAGAAATGATTAAGGGGGACAAGCTTTAGAGTCAAACAGACCTAAGTTGGAATTCTGCCTTTGTCATTTACCAGCATTGCAACTTTTGGACATGTTACTTTCCTTCTCTAAGCCTGTTACTTCATCTATAAACTAGGGATGTAGGGATACAAGGATATGTAAAGCACTAAGCATTGCCTGGCACATACAAAATATGCAAATGTTCTCCTAACTGTTACAAGCACAGAGGGTGATAGTAGGTGGTGGAAAAAAAGCAGCTTTGGCCTTGAGTCTATTTCCTGCATAAATACAGAGACTCTGATGTTTTTCTGTCTTCTCTGCTCTCCAGGACTGACATGGTGGTTCTGATTGCCTGGGAGATAGCCCAAATGCCAACAGCCTCTCTGGCAGAACCCCTAGCCTTCCCCAGCAACCTTCTTCCTCTGTTCTGTCACCACGTGGACAAACCCTTAGTACAGCACCTAGAGGCTAGGATGGAGTAAGCGAAGGCAGAAACAAGGTCCTAGCCCCTTGTTCAAGCCCTGTCTAGATTCTGTCATGTAGTTCTTGTAAGGCAAGAATATGGAAGATAAGTTGTATTTAGAAGTAGTTCTAGACACTCTAGCATTTACCCAGTAACCAGTCTGCTCCAGTTAGGATCCTGAAGCCTGTTTCTTCAGCCACACCTTTTAATTTTCTCCCAGATGCTTTGCTCATTTATCATGCTAAGCTACTTAAGGACAAGGATTAATATGAGAAGCTGAATTGTTCATTGTTAATTCAAGAAATATTTGAGGGACAGCTACTCTAAGACAAAAGCATGAGCGACATGAAGGTCACTTCTGTCCTCAGAATTTACCAGCTGCTGGAAAGCGTCAGATATTAAGCAAATCACACAAATACTTTAGAAAATAGAATGATTTATAGTGAAAAATCTGTTCTCTTTGTAGGCTTGCTTGGGTCTACTGATTCAGTTCTGAAATATGTATATGTGGGAAAAGTTTAATCATTAGACACTAGCTATATGGGCTAGGTCTACAGGGATCCAGAGACTCAGGACATTTCTTATGTCTTGATATACTGGAGGATCTCACCCAAAACAATTTCTTATGCTCTCCTTAAAAACTTGAATGATATGCCTAACAGGGCATGACATAAGGCATAATTACAGAGATAATAGAATGATGTGTTGAAACTTGTCCTCAGGAGGTATAATGCCATTTTCTTATGTGTGAATGCCCCCAAGTTGTCCTTAATAAAAGGGACAAGGCCTTGTTATGTCTAACAAAAGTATGACCTTGGAAATTTCTTCATTGTTGACATTTTTAATAAAGAGTAGCTAAGCTAATAGAGTTTGCTATAAATAACTCCCTTGGGATATGAAATGTTCGGTTTAAGTTGACAAGCAAAGTCATGTATTCATCAGTCCCTGGAGTCCCTTTTATGAACGCGTCACCGTTTTAGGTGGTAGGGTAACCGAGCAGTGAAAACTCCCTGTTCTTCTGAAGCTTATATTCTGGTTAGACAGGGACTGATGGAAAACATCAAGTAGTGATAAATACCTTGGTGAAAACAAAACTGGGTGGGAAGTGACTGAAGTGTAATGGTCCAGGAAGGCCTGTCAATAGCGGTTACAATTAAGCTGAAAGTACTCCCTGTAGAGGCACGGGTGAGCCCAAAGCTGCCAATCAAGAACGAACTTAATGTGTTTCAGGAACAGAAAGGAGGCAAGTGCAGCTGAAATACACAGATAAGGTGGAAGGGTGTTGAGGTTGGAGAGAGGCAAACAGTGTATAGATCTATAAGCCATGATTTAAAAATCGGGATTCTAACTATGGGAAGTCAGAACTTTAAATGGGAATGTAATGTGATTTCATTTTTTAGAAGATCATTCTGACTGCTGTGTGTTAGAGGAACAAGTGAAAAAAGCAGAGAAAAATGTTCAGAGGTTTATTCCATCAGCTCAGGAAGAATTGAAAAGCAGGGGTGAGGGAAAGCAGAGAAAAATTTATAAGTAAGAAATTTGGAAGAAAGAGTTCACAGCCACCACCTTTATCCAGCCCATCAGCAGTGTCTAAGAAGGGGGGGGGGATGAGGAAAAATGGGTTGGGGGGCGTTGAAGAGTCAAGTAAAAATTTTCTAAAGGGAAAGCAAAATTTGACGGTAGTGGTTGGTGTAGGTTGAGGGGGGCTTTCTTTTGAGCGTGACACTATAGCATGTTCACATAATAAAGCACCCCAATAAAGGGAAAGAAAGAAATGCAGGAGAAAGAAGAATTTTACAGGTCCTAGAAGAAGAGGATGTAAATCAGAGCCCAAGTGAAGGGGTTGGCCTATTGGTTACCTGTGTGACCCCAATTATTGTGAAAAAGACTGTGTTAAGAAAGGTACTGATGTTCATTAGGACAACTCTCTGAATTCCTCCTCCACCCCTCTTTCCTCACCCCCTCGGCTCCTCTCCAGCTCTGTTGAAGGCCTTGGATCATACTTCCTTGAGAAAAGACTAGTAATGAAACCGGAACTCTACCCACACCACCCCTTAACTTCCCTGTTTCCCTGCCCTTTACAAGGGATATTACTTGACTTCAACTTTCAGGTCAACTCCCTCACGATGGATCAGTCCATTACCAAAGACATGGTAGCACACAGGGCCTGTAAAAGGAAAAAAACAGCACAACAGAAAAAGAAAAAGGAGACAGGAACCGGGTTCCGATAGAGGGAAAACATTTAGAGTAAGAAGGCGGAGGGTAATGCCACGGAGTGAGTAAAGCTGCTACAGCGTGCCTGAGGCCGCTAAATTTGGCCCTTAACTCTTTCAAGGTAGTGAAGTAAACAGGCTTGAAGGAAAGGCAGATGTAGCTTTGCTGGAGTAATTGGCGCCAGCCTCCCACAAGCCAGGAATGCAATCGGCCGGCCGAGATTGGGAGAGTCACGAGGCAGCGAGCGGGTGGGCTACACGGCGCATGCCTAGGATGCAGCTGCGCTCAGGTGACCGGAAGAAATGGCCGAGTCAAAATGGCTGCAGAAAAGGCAGCGGGGGGAGCTGCGGGCTGCGGCGCCTGTAGCGCTAAAGCCATGGAGCGGGTTCTACCTATGCTGTTGGTGCCGGTCCCTGTGGAGGCAACGGGGCGGCTGGGATCCCGGGCGCAGTTGCACAGAGAGCAGGAGATTCTGGGGAGCCTAACAGCTGCAGGCAGCCTGCAAGTGCTTTCCTTGGCGCCGGGCGGCCGGAGCAGGGGTACCTGCTGCCTCGGTGGCCCTTTTCGGCAGTAAGTGCTGCGGGAGGGATGGGCAGTGTCGGAGGAGTCCGGAGCCTTAGCTCGGCTGGCCTCAGTGCTCCCCTCCAGGCGTGGAGGTAGCGGGAGAGGAATGACAGCCGCGGGAAACCCCTCAGATGCGATCCGGGTACCCTCTCGGAACCTTTTCCTCGCTTTGCAGCCCCACCCTCGCTTCCCGGTTCCCGGGGCGCGGAAGAGGCATCCAGCTCCTCGGCTGGCCTCGGTGAACCCGGAGCAGGTCCCAACGTAGGGGTTCTTTCATTAATTCAACGTAGGTTAATTGTTACGGTGCTGTGCAACTTGCCCATTTTCTTCTTTCAGTTAACTCCCTTAAAGATAACAGCTGGGGGTCATCTCTAATTTGAATCATCCTGATACCTTTTTCTTGTGCCTGAAACAGCGACTTCCTTTACACATGGGCTTCCCGCCGCCTTCTTCAGGGATAGTCTAGTTTGCCCATTCATTTATTCACTCAGCAAATATTTATTACACGCAAACTGTTACATAGGAGCAGTCTCTAAAGAGTTAAGACAGCTCTTAAATGTGAAGCTTGCATGACTTGGGAAGGCAGAAAAAAAAATTATCCTGTATTAACTTTCCGCTTCTGTAACTCTCCGTTCAGGAGTTAGTTTATGCCATGAAGTCTAAGAGTGCCCTCTGAGTCTTTGGGCTCTCTCTTTTTTGAAGTTTTATTTATTTAAGTAATCTCTACACCCAACATGGGGCTCAACTCACAAACCGAAGGTCAAGAGGGTCTTGCTCTTCCAACTGAGCCAGCCAGCACCCCCGGCCTCTTTTAATAATAGAAAATGTTTAGAAACCATCTCCAAAAACATTAAGTAGTTAAGAGGTGTTTTAGCTTAGCATTTCCATGTTCTGTAACAGTGCCTGACAATAGAGGTTTGTTAAATAAGCGGGTGTTTTAATCGGTTTGGCGTTTGTATTCTTTTACTCCTGATCTCTAGATGCTAAGAGGAAGAATATCTCCATAGGGGAAGTTAGTTAATTCAACTGTGTTAAGTACCTGTGGACACAGTCCTGTAAAGAAAGGAATGAGGCAGAGAAAAGGAGAACTCTTCAGGTGTTGGAGAACTTAACAGAAGACACACATATGAGGGCATCCATAAGCTACTGCATGAAATTAGTAGATTGAAGGAGGATCAGGAAGGACTTTCTATTTGAATTGGATTTTAATTTTAATTCAAGTACTTCATAGGGTAAAAATAAGGACAAATTTCTATTATTCAGGGTTTACTTATCTCAAAGTGTATATGGTCCTTTTTATATATGTTGAAATCACTGTACACTGCATAGTTATTTTTATTGAAAATTTCCTGTCTTCTCATGTGATGGTATAGTCCATATGCTAATGATGCTTATGGTGTCACTGTATTCTGCCTTTTAAATATACCTTAATTTGTTTAATCTTTTCCATATTCGACATTCAGGTTGTCTTCCAGATTTTCACTGTAAACAGTAAGGAATTGGGTGCTCATGAAAAATCATCAGTTTAGGTATAAAGATAGAAATATAAAGTATGTCAGTCTTTTTTCTTTAATAAATACATTAGAGCACCAAGTCTGATTTTTTTTCTTTTTTTTAGATATAAAATTTATTCTGTAGAAAAAAGAAAAGATGACACTTTCTCAGTATGGTAGCTTTCTCTCATTCCATTGTATTGTTTTCAGAAGTGAGCCCTTTATTTTGATTTTTAAATTTTTTTTAAAGATTTATTTTATTTCTTTTTAAATTTTATTTATTTGACAGAGAGGGAACACAAGCAGGGGGAATGGGAGAGGGAGAAGCAGGCTTCCCGCTGAGCAGGGAGCCCAACATGGGGCTCCATCCCAGGACCCTGGGATCATGACCTTAGCCGAAGGCAGACACTTAACGTCTGAGCCACCCGGGCGCCCCTAAAGATTTATTTTAGAGAAGACAGCCCTTGTGTGTGGGGATGTGTTGGGAGGGGAGGAAGCGAAAGGGAGAGAAATCTCCAAGCAGACTCCCCTGAGTGAGGAGCCCAATCCCATGACCCTGAGATCATGACCTGAGCTGAAATCAATAGTTGGTTGCTTAACCAATTGAGCCACCCAGGCGACCCCCCCCTTACTTTTTAAATGTAGTTTAATTTAATTTGAAGCTGTAGCATCACTCATTAGTCTCTTTCCACCATTGTTAGCCATTGTTGGTGTGTTGACATTATACTACTTTAATAATTTTGTAACTGAGCTGTCCAGCATGGTAGCCATTAGCTGCATGTGACTTAATAAATTTTGCATTTTTCCTTAGTGGCACTATTCACATTTCAAGTGTTCAGTAGCCACATGTGGCTTTTGGTTACTATATTGGACAGTGCAGATATATAGAGCACTTCCATCATTATGGAAAGTATTGTTGGACAGAGTTATTCTATAACATAGCATCTCAGAGTCTTCATAGTCTATAAATACAAAGTCACTTTCTAAAAGTCTTTGAAAGCCTTTAAGTTAGCAAAACCTATTTTGTTAATTGTGAGTACCACCTCTTGTCAATAATATACATATTTGGTTGTTGAAACTTATCCTTATGACTGTTCCTTTAAACATTTCGTTGGACAGGATTTAAGATGAAGCAATAAAAGCAGCCGTTGTTTATTGCTCCATGCCCTCTTTTCATTACGCACTCCTATATTGTTGGCCTGAAAGGGGGGGGGGGTCCCAGAGCAATGTACATTCCCTTAACTTGGGTGTAGAATTAATGCTACTACCATGTGAACTAAAGAATTGTTCTTTACTCCTTCTGCCCTTCTACCCTCACCGTTGTGGGTAAATATTATTGTGGATAATAGAATATAATAATCTATGCTTTTCCTTAGCTTTGTATGGGAGGATTCTCATATCAGCAGCTCACCAACAGACAAGCCCAAACTGCTTGCTCTTAGTGAAAATTATGAACTGTTTATCTATGAATTTAATTTGAAAGATGGAAGATGTGATGCAACCATTTTGTATAGCTGTAGTGAGGAGACATTGCAAAAGCTCATTGAAAATCAAAATATCAGTAAGTATTTACAGGTGGTCTTTCAGCATGTTTTAGTCTGTGACATTGCTGTGTAATCATATATATTCCAGGAAAAGTTCTTACAGGGATGAAATCAGGGAGGGAGATTTGCCTTGTCCAATACAGTAATCACTAGTCACGTGGGGCTGTTGAGCATTTGAAATGTGATTAATGTGAATTAAGATGTCCTCTAAGTGTCAGACACATACCAGATTTTGAAGACTTAGTATAAAAAAGTAAAATGTCTCGTTAATAGTTTTTTGTATTAATTACATGTCGAAATGATATTTTGGGTGTAATGGGATAAATAGTATGTAAAAAATTTGTTTCACCTGTTTCTTTTTTCAGTGCAGCTACTAGAAAATTTAAAATTACATTGTGGTTTGCATTTGTGCCTGACAATATTTCTGTTGGATAGTGCTGATCTAGACTGGTTACCCATCCTGAGGACTGCAGGGAACAGAAATAAAAGTACTCAGGCTTCTGTATTTAAGGCAGTAGCATACCAGACACCCTTGATTTTAAGGTTCCTTCGTTTTTTTGTTTTTTTTTTTCTTTTTCAGATTTTTTTATTTTTAAGTACTCTCTGCACCAAATGTGGGGCTGGAACTCACAACCCCAAGATCAAGAGTCACGTGCTCTTCTGACGGAGCCTGCCAGCTGCCTCCCTTCTTTTTCTTTAAAAAAAAAATCTGATCTTGTGGGGTTCCTGAGAGAAGTAGGTTTTTTGTTTTTTAAATCTTCTGTTGTGATCAGACCCTGACTATAAACAGAATGAACAGAGACATTGTAGGCTATCTTTATTCATCCTATTACTTACCTACCAGTCATCACTTGCTTGGGTGGGTATGAGCATTAACTGCCTAGAATCGGACAAAGTGCTGCTTCTTTGTTTCACCTATTCATGCTGTGTTTACAAAATCAAAATTACCAACTATGAAATTGTGACCAGTGAGTTTGAAATAATCTCTTTTTGCTTCCTAGGTGTTTCCTTATTATCTCTGAAAATTCTGTCATTTCACAATAACAAATCACTGTTGTTCATCAACAAATGTATTGTCCTACACATTGTATTTCCTGAAAGAGGTGCTGAGATCGAAGTACTCAACTGTTTCACGTTACCCTTGCCTGCACAGGCAGTGGACAGGATTATTGACATGCAGCTCTGCAGAGGAATTCTTTTTGTTTTGAATAGTTTAGGCTGGATCTGTATCCTTGATAATAAAGATGGGGATATGTAGGGAAGGGAATACCTAGAAGGATGAGCCTTTTTTAGGCTTTTAGTTTTAGGGACTGGTATATAGGTGGAATGGTTAGTTTTTCAGTAAAACTTTCCAGGGAAAAAGATCTTCATGAGCTTAAAATACTCACCTATATTGCTTTATATTCTATTGAAATATTTTCTAGTGTATGTACATATTTTTTCATGGCCATATAATCATCCAACTTATTTGTGTTTTTTCTAAATTATATATGCTTTATATTACCCATTTATTAAAACATGCTTGTTAAATATCTATTATGTGCTTGTTCCAGAAAGGATTTTGAGGACTGCTTATGGTGTGATATGTTCATTGTCATGTATAAATATAATCCATTTATCTCTAATGATTCCGTCATATTAGTGAATCATAGGGTTTGCTTAACCACTTTTAATTTGGTTTTGGAAATATTATAGTTTTTTTGTTTTTTTGTCTCTATCAGATCCATAGATCATTAGCAAAATTGTTCTGAAGACTTGGAAAATGACCCCTTACGTGATTTTGGAACTTGTATTTCTGAATTAAAGGGATGGTTTTTCTACTTTAGGTATAAAATAGCCTTTATTAAAATTTCTTTTGTAAAAATGTCATAAAACGTTGCATTAACTTCATTTTTGTTGCCAGGTTACAGAATGGTGCTGTCCAGCATGGTAGGCGCTAGGCTTCTGTGGCTGTTGAGCTCTTGAAATCGGCTGCTGTGATTGAGGAGCAGAATTCTTAGTTTTACTTTAAATTTAATTTTTTAAATTTAAAAGCTGATAGTTGTTTCAATTATTGGAGAAGTTCTAAGTATATTTAAGTTCCCAAATGTGAATTTTATGAAGTTTAAATACAGATCAGGTATTTCCAATGAAAATTTAGTGTCTAAACTGAGATTTGCTACAAGTGTAAAATACCAGATTTTGAACATTTATATGAAAAAAAGGTTGTAAGATATCTCAATTTTTTATATCAGTTACATGTTGAGATGGTAATATCTTGGGTATATTGGGTTAAATAAAATGTATTACTAAAATTAGGTTCACTGGTTTTTTGTTTTTTTTTTAATAAGACTACTAGAAAATTTACAGTGACAAATACAGCTCACATTGTATTTCTCTTGGACAGCACCATTGTCGAACACTAGTGGAAAATATTAGCAAGGTATCATTAAAGGCCTGGCACAGAATGAATGGATTTTCAACAAGTATTCCTGAATGAACTCTCAGGTTTATTGGGCCACCAACTTCATAGTCCTCCGATTACTGTGATGAGGGCTTTCTGGGTGTCCGGTATTCCTTTTGTTACTATCCCTGCAAGGTTGCAGCCATGAAGGTTTATAAGCTCCATCCCATCCTGTGCTTGAAGTGGTGAGGCTTACTTAAGACTGACATTTTCTTTAACTCTAACTCAAAGACATTTTTGACATTGTGGATGGTACACATGTGGCTCACGTGGATTTAGCACTTCACCAAGAAGACATGTATGGTGAGCAGCTGCAGGAGCCAGCCAAGATTTCTTCCTTTACTTCACTGAAAGTGTCTCAGGACCTAGATGTTGTAGTGATTGTCGGCTCCTCCAACTCTGCAGTTGCTCTTAACTTAAACTTGTATTTCAGGTATGTAAATTATTGCACTCTCTAATTTGAGGTAAATAATTAAAGCTGTAAGAGGTTAAAAATGTACTTGTTAGCTTTTTTTAAAAGCAGTTTTATTTCTCTATTCAGCTAGATTGTGTTCTAGCTACTACCTAGTGGGGTCGTTACTGTAAAATTGTGCAAATGACCTTGGCTACCTTTTTATTTCTTAATGTATATCAAAGCTGTGATTTTGATTTGTGTATGTTATATATGGCTTATATCATGTAAGTAAAAACGTTATCAAGCATAGTTTTAAAAATAATCAAGTACATATGGGGCGCCTGGGTAGCGCAGTCGTTAAGCGTCTGCCTTCAGCTCAGGGAGTGATCTCGGCGTTCTGGCCCACATCAGGCTCCTCCACTGGGAGCCTGCTTCTTCCTCTCCCACTCCCCCTGCTTGTGATCCCTCTCTCACTGGCTGTCTCTCTCTGTCAAGTAAATAAATAAAATCTTAAAAAAAAAATCAAGTACATAAAACATAATAGCACGGTTGGCTATTAATACATTATTTACCTACTTTTTGCCCTACATTAGAGTGGGAGAAAAAGGGATTTACCGTGTGTTAGAATTGCTGCTTATGTGGCCCGGGGTCCTGGCAGCCTTAGGGATTACTTTTTCTCTTGAAGGACTTTGATAAGATATATTAAACTAGCTTTCTCCAGCCAGGATTTCCTCAGGTGTTTCCCTTGAAGGACCCACATTTATGGCTATCTAAATATATTAGTAAAAATTGAATGCTGCTTTGTGTTTCTTTTTGATTTAGATATTCCAGTTACTTCTGATTTTATAATGTTTGTGAGAGGTATGATATGAGACGTGTAAGTAGACACCCCAGCCTGTACGTTATCACTTATCTAAAAGTAGGCTAGTCCACATTTATGACTTTCAGTATTTAGGGTCATTCAAAACCATTAGGATTTCTGATCCTAACTTAGGATCAGAATGAGATAAACAAATCCTTGAGTAATTGGGAATGCAGTTTGATGGCTTTTATTGCTTATTGTTTGGATCACAAGAAAGGACACATTCATCTTCACATAACTACCAGAATTGTGAATTTTTTTTAAATGGCCTTTTAATGCTTTCCTTTTTTTTTTTTTTAATCTTTAA
Organism: Ailuropoda melanoleuca; assembly: GCF_002007445.2. Taxonomy (NCBI): domain Eukaryota; kingdom Metazoa; phylum Chordata; class Mammalia; order Carnivora; family Ursidae; genus Ailuropoda; species Ailuropoda melanoleuca. The sequence goes on from NC_048222.1 coordinate 60,641,692, forward strand.
GCAGGGATGATTAACACATTCTCACATCATGTGCTTGTTTATCAGTAGGCCATTTTTCCTGACTAAAACATACTCTGTGTATATAGACTTATCTCCTAATCATCTACCTTAGAAAATAATTTGATAGGTGAGGAGGGAGGAAAGCCTACTCAGCTACCCTGACCCTCGAGTGTAGGGTTCCATTCCTGTGGATGTTTTGGTAACACTTGAGGAGAGCTCAGAAGAGGGCATCAGGCACATTCCTTTGAACAAATTGCGTTGAACTCAGCTACTTTAACATCAGTCAGAGCTAGTGTTTTATTTCCGCTAAATTTAGGGATCTGTCCTGCCCAACTAAATGAGTAATCTCTATTTATTATTTACATGAATGCTTTTTAATTAGTATGATTTCTCTGGAGTTAACTGCATATTTTATTTTCTAAGTGTGCTCTGAAGTTTAAAAGTGTGTTTCTTTCTTCACTCCTGGTTTTGGCTTTTTTCCCCAATACAGAATGTTAGTCTCTCCTTTTCATTTTATCCTTTAAGATCTACCTCTCTCATGAGGCCTTTTCTTACTAAAACCCCTTCCACTTGTAATTTTATACTCCTTTTATCATTTTTTCTTTTTTGAACTTCCATAGCACTTTTGCTTTGAATTACACTTTGGCACTTAATTGTATAGTCTTGTATTATTTCTCTCATTTTTTCATGTTTCCTATAGAGTTTGTGAGCTCCTTGAGAAGCTAAACTCATGGTTTGTTCTTTCAGTTCATTGTCAGTGACTTTTTCTTCCATTTTACTTTAGGTGTCCACTCCCATGCTCTTACCCTGGCTTTGGTCATTGTTTGAAACTGTTCCTCCCCCAAATCACTAATCTACACATCTCACTTCCCAACCACAACTTCCAAACTTTCCACATCACTTACTCAAGTACCCCCACTCTTCTTGTTGTCTGACATCACTGGAATTTCCAGTCAGTTGACCTTCCACTCTCTTGGCCCCTCTTGTCTTGACATCCCTCCCTTTCTAGCATGAATTTTGACCCTCATTTCACTCTCTCTCTTTTTTTTTTTTTTTTTTTTTNNTTTTTTTTTTTTTTTTTTGCATGCCCCCTAAACTCTTCCTCCTGCCCTATGGTAGCACTTGGCCTGACAAAATCTCCCCCCCCCCCGCCACTCTGCCTTCTCTGTCCCTGCACCCAAGCAAGCAGGCACTAGTGAGAAAACCACAAAGGAAAATTGATAGCACTATAAGTTCATTTTTGCTACCTTTAACTGGTCTCTGAGTATTACCTGGAAATTTTATAATGATTTTCATGAGCCCATTCTTTACAACAATGTTTTGTTTTTGTTTTTAAAGATTTTATTTATTTATTTGACAGAGAGACAGCCAGCGAGAGAGGGAACACAAGCAGAGGGAGTGGGAGAGGAAGAAGCAGGCTCATAGCGGAGCAGGGAGCCCGATGAGGGGCTCGATCCCCGGACGCTGGGATCATGACCTGGGCCGAAGGCAGACGCTTAATGATTGAGCTACCCAGGTGCCCCTACAACAATGTTTTTAAACCTGTTTTCCTCAGGTCTCTACTCATTCTTTACCCCCAAGTCTTGGGTGACTTTGCCTCCTACTTTATAAAGGAAGTAGAATCTAATGAGAGCTCCCTCAGTTTCTCACATTAAGTTACAACCCCACTTTCTGTACCCATCTCCTCGTCTTCCCCTCTATTACAAGGGATTCTCCTCCTTCTATGAAGGCCCATCCTTCTGTGCTCTGGATCCTATTTCTTCCTTCTTTCTTAAGGACTCTTTTCCATTTCCTCCCTTTTTTATATCTCAAACCTCTTTTAAGTATTAGACCCATATCTAGTTAATCACCAGGTCCTAGTCATTCTACATCCTAAATGTTTCTTGAATCTGTCCACTTAAGTCCTCTGTTATCACTCTCATCCATGCCACAGTCATCACTTCCTGAACTAAGGTAAGGTAACAGCTCCTAATTGGTCTCCAGATGTCTGCTCTTACCCCCTCAACTTCATGCTCTGTACAATAGCCACAGTGATGCTGTAAAAATGGATAGCTTATCAGAGAAATAGCCAGATATTAATATCTGGGGGCAGGGTATCCACCTCTGGGCGGGGGGGATGGGGAACGGCTGTCTCCATGCATCATCTTTTCTCACTGTTACCCTGTCTTCTCTAACTTCTTTTTATCATCTCCTTGTTACATGTATGTTAATATACTACCTTCAAATTGTTGAAAGGGTTAATAGTAATTTAAGTGCTCAGGGTGTTTAAATGCCTCTCTTTCTCCCCCAGCTACTCTTCTGTATGTGATCATATTGCTTTTCTGCTTAAAACCCTTATTTAACTTCCCCCCGCAAGATGAAACTAAAAATCCTTAATAGCCCTAAAGCCCTATACCATCTGTCTCCTGCCAGGTTCTCCTGCCTCATCTCACACCACCTTGCTTCTCATTCCCTATGCTTTAGCCACCTTTGCCGCCTTTGTGTTTCTCAAATGTGACAGCCCTCTTTCTACATATACTCTTACATGTACACCTGCACTTGTATTTTGTCTTTCTAGTTCTTATGCATTCCCCTGGTATCAGCCTACATCTCACTTTGTGGTGACAGTATTATGAGCAGTTAAAAACCTGGGCTTTATGGTCACATTGAACGGGTTCAAATCCAGCCCCACTTTGAGGCTTCATTTCCATATCTATAAAATGCGGGTGTATTTATCTCATAGTTTTGTTGAAAGGTTTAGTTTATATAAAGTTTTTATCACAACACCTGCGATACAGTAGACAGTAAGTGCTCTTATCTCTTCATAAAGCTAACTGCCTGTAAGTGTCAAATTCTTTTTTCTTGAGATATAATTGACATACAACATTATATTAGTTTCAGGTGTATAATGTAATGATTCAGTATATGTATGTATTATGAAATGAACACTACCAACAGTTCATTACCGCACATAGTTGTAAATGGTCAGATTCTTAAGGCCGACTTTATCATTCTGCTCTAAGCAATGGAGATAAGGAGTCCTGTTCACGGAAACTTACTTTCTGTACTGTTCCTTCGGCGTGACACCCCTGCCCCTCCAGTTTTAACAGGAGCAGTAGTAACACAGATTTGGATTTGATCATCATTGTTGACCATGGCTATCATTTTAAAATGTAGGCAACACCCAGGACACCTATTCTGTGAAAGAACTCAAGAAGACATTCCTATTGAAGGCCCTAAGGGCATAGATGAAGATGATCCTCTCAATTCTGACTACAACATGAAACTGACCAAGTTTTCCTTTCAAGTTGATAGGTACAGAAACTCCCTTTTTGGATTTACTTTATTTCCATTTTTTGTCCTTTTTACTAAAGGGCTTTACAGAAGTAGACACTTCTTTTTTTAATGCATCTTCTTCTTGACTTAGTGTTTTATTTAGTGCCTTTCACTGTAACAATTGTAAGGTCTACCCTATCTTCCAGGTCTTGGAAAGCCCAGCTATTATCATTGAATGAAACGATAAAGAGCTCCAAACTGGAGGTTTCCTATTGTGCTCCATGGTTCCAGAATATTTCGCATTTGGAGTCCCCTGAATCTGGTAACCACAGTACCAGTATGCCAGGCTGGGCCTTCATTCCACAGGACGTAATGCACAGCCACTCTAAGTTTCCACAGAAGGATCATGCCAACACGAGTGAACCAGGGAGATCGTGGAAAATAATGAACATTAGTGAACAAGAGGAACCTGTTGAGCTTACATGTATGTCTGTGACAGGATTCAGTGCACTGTTTACTTGGGCAGTGGAAAGGATGGGCTGCACCATTGGCCTTTGGGATTTGGAGACCCAGGGTATGCAGTGTTTCTCCCTTGGCAAAAAGTGTATTCCTGTAGAAACTAGTGGAGACCAGCAGCTGTGCCTTCTTTTGACAGGTGAGAATGTCTTGTATCAGGTTGAAATCCATTGCTCAGAGGTTTGCTTTTTAAACCTATGTTATTTCTGCTCTGGTGATGTTAGTGCCTACTCTCTCCTCTAAGTGGTAGTCTTTCATGGGAGAAATTTGGTGTTACTCTTGATACTGTTGTCTGATATATTTGATTTCTAACTAAGGTTAATTTTGCTCAGCTAAATGCTCAGCTCAGATACTAAGTTAGAGAAAGTCTTAGGAGTAATAAAGGTTGGTTTTAATCCAGGGAGTCTTCACTTGACTTGTCTGTGGAAGCAAAAGTTGCAAGCTGGCTGCTTGTGGACCATCTATGAACCAAATCTATTTTGTTTGGCTTGCACTATCTAAGCTCCTTAAAAAAGACTTTTGTATAAATATGCAAAATAAGAGGATTTCCTGCTGTTACTGAAAAAATTATAAGATCTGGCAACACTAGGCCTGCATTCCTGCATAGTAATTTATGGGTTGGAGCTGAATTTCAGTTCTCTTAGATGGGCCATTTTCTTGTTAGGTTTTTCTTGCACTGTCTCACCACCTGTTTGGCCCTGTAGACATTTGAGTTTGGTATTTTGGATATATATTCATTCAGCATTTATGCTATAACCTCCTACAAAGCTACTGAATGATGTGATCATACTATGTGTCTCTTTAATACCCAAATTTTGGTAATTATGTATTTCTTTGTGTCAAGAGCATGCTTTTTGCTTTAACTTAGTAAATCAGAAATGTAACATCTCCGTAAATAATTTTAAATTCCAGGCATTGATTGTGCAGGATAATAGAAAGTAGAGAAATGAGATTTAGTACTATTTGATAGGATGCACTGTTTTTACTAGAATGTACCCTGTGGTCCATGTTTAAAAAATAAAAGTCCTCTTTAAAAACATTTAAAAAATCAAATTAACTATGGTCATAGTAGTACCTGGTGTCCAACAAATATATTTGTAATTACAGCACTGAAGTATTGAGTTATTAGAAATTAATTCATGTTATAATTCTAAAACCTAAGTCCTCATAATTTATTTAAGGTAACTTTTATTTTCCCTGTAGAAAATGGACTCTCTCTGATTTTGTTTGGATTGACTCAGGAGGAGTTTTTAAATAGACTAATGATCCATGGAAGTGCCAGCACTGTGGACTCTCTTTGCCATCTCAATGGTTGGGGGAGGTGCTCAATCCCCATACATGCACTGGAGGTAACAATTAAATGTCTGTATGACTTCGCTTCACTATTTTCTGTATATACTCTTATTTGACTGAAGATTTGGGAGAATTCATTTAACCTAGCAATAAAAAGAACTCTAGTCTTTCCCAACCATTTGCTTAGTTCTCGTTATTTCATTACCCAAATTCTGCTTAGCAGTTGACCCTTTTTGGCCTTAAAAGATATAAAATTATAATAACCACTAAGAAAAAAAAGAATGGAAGCAACAGTAAGCTGATAAGACTAAATGAAGTAGAAGCAAGGTATGGAAAGCATGAACAAGAGTGATTTTTATTTCTACCTGTGGTCTCTAGTCTTCTCTCCAGCTGTAGAAGCAACATAACCTGAATTTGTATAGTATTTTATAGTGCACACTCTTAGATGAGTTATCTAGTTTTGTCTTAAAATGACCACATGAGATGGGTTGGATAGTTTTTTATTCATTTCATTTTACAGATGAAAAACCTTAGGCTCAGAATGGTTGAGTGAGTGGCTCATAGCATTACTAATAAGAACTGGAGCTGGAATCAAAGTTAGGGTACTTTTCTCTATACCACACAGTCCCTGAAAGGTAAAAAACTGAAAGTTAACAATGTTATGTGCAAATCTGTATTTTTAATGACAGCTTTATTAAAATTAATTTGGGGCACCTGGGTGGCTCAGTTGGTTAAGCCTCTACCTTCGGTTCAGGTCATGACCCCGGAGTCCTTGGATCAAGCTCTCTGCTCATCAGGGAGCCTGCTTCTCCCTCTCCCCCTGCTTGTGATTTCTCGCTCTCTCGCTCTTTCACTCTCTTGCTCTCTCTCTCAAATGAATAAAATCTTTTTTAAAAAATAAAATATAATTCACATACCATAAAATTCACCCACCTAAGTATACAATCCATTCGTTTTTAGTGTATTCCGGCTCGTACAGCTATCACCACTATCTAATTCCAGAACATTTTCATTTCTCTAAAAAGAAACTTTGTACTCATTAGCAGTCACTTAAAATTTCTCGTGGCCTCTAAGTTCCAAACACTAATATACTTTCTGGCTCTGGATTTGCCAATTCTGGACATATAAATGGAAGTATAAAATATGTAGCCTTTTGTGACTAGCTTCTTTCACTTAGCATGTTTTCAAGTGTCCTCAGTGTTGTAGCATATATCAGTACTTCATTTTTTGTATGGCTGAATGATATTCCATTTTATGGATATACCACATTTTGTTTATCCATTCATCCATTGATGGACATTTGTGTTGTTTCCACTTTTTGGTTATTATAAATAATCCTGTGAACCGTGGTGTACAAGTTTTGTTTCATGTTTTCATTTCTCTTGGGTATACACCTAGCAGTGGAATTACTGGGTCACTTAACTTCTTGAAGAACCACAAAATTGTTTTTCCCAGCAGTTTCACTATTTTACATTCCTGCCAGCAGTGTATGAGGGCTCCAACAGCGCCACACCCTCACCAACACTTGTTATTGTCAACCTTTTTGTTATAACCATCCTTTTAGTAGTGAAGTCAAAGTGATATCTCATTGTGGGTATTTTGTATGTGTGTGTTTTTGCTTTGTGTGTGGTTTGTTTGTTTGTTTTAGTAAGCCCAATGCCTAGTGTGGGGCTTGAACCCACAACTCCAAATTGAGAGTCACATGCTGTCCTGACTGAGCCAGCCAGGGACCCCTCATTGTGGTTTTAATTTGCTTTTTTTTTTTTTCTAAGATTTTATTTATTTATTTGACACAGAGACAGCCAGTGAGAGAGAGACAAGCAGGGGGAGCGGGAGAGGAAGAAGCAGGCTCCCAGCAGAGGAGCCCGATGTGGGGCTGAATCCCGTTAACGCCGGGATCATGCCCTGAGCCGAAGGCCGACGTTTAACCACTGTGCCACCCAGGCGCCCCATGATTTGCATTTTCTGAATGACTAATGATGTTGAACATGTTTTCATGTACTTATTATCCATTTGTATATGTCTTTGGAGAAATGTCTATTTATTTATTTATTTATTTATTTTTTAAAGATTTTTTAATTTTATTTTTATCTGACAGAGATAGAGACAGCCAGTGAGAGAGGGAACACAAGCAGGGGGAGTGGGAGAGGAAGAAGCAGGCTCACAGCAGAGGAGCCTGATGTGGCTCGATCCCATAACGCCGGGATCACGCCCTGAGCCGAAGGCAGACGCTCAACCGCTGTGCCACCCAGGCGCCCCTGGAGAAATGTCTATTTAAAACTTTGTCCATTTTTGAATTTTTTGTCTCGATCGTTGAGATCTTAGAGTTCCTTATGTATTCTGGGTACTAGACTCTGATGACTTTCAAATATTTTCTCCCATTCTGCAGTTGTCTTTTCACTTTCTCAGTGATGTCCTTTGAAAAAGGTTTTAATTTTGATAAAGTCAGTTTACTTTTTAATCTCTGGTGCTTTTGGTGTCATGTCTAAGAAACCATTGCCTAAACTGAGGTGATGGAGATTTATGAGTTTTATAGTTTTAGCTCTTACATTTTAAGTGTATAGTACATTTTGATTAATTTATGTGGTATATATGTGGTATTAGTAAGGGATCCAATTTCATTCTTTTGCAGGAAGATACTCATTTTTTCCAGCACCATTTGTTGAAGAACTTACTTTTCTACACTACATAATATCATTAAAATTTGAGTAATTGGGGGAAAAAAGAAAATTTGGTCACCTATAAATCTATTATCCAGAAGTAATCATGCCTATTTCCATATGGTTGTTTTTCTTAAATATTAATGTTAATAATAAGATTATTTCATTCATCTTCTTATCAATCCTATAGGTAAATGCTGTTATTAACCCTATTTTATTGATGAGGAAGCACAGGTTAGGAAATCTAATTCAGATATACATGGACAGCAGGTGGTAGTTAGCCAGGATTTGAACCAGGCAGTGTGACTACAGACCACAGAGCCTACAGTGTGTCCTTACACACTGCTCAGATGTGTGTGAGTTTAATGAGGATTGGATGGTATATGAGGGATCACAACCAACACCACAGAAATATAAACAATTAGAAGAGAATATTAAGAAGAATTTTATGCCAGCAAATTGGGCAATTTGGAAGAGGATGGATAAATTCCTAGAAATGTATAAAAAAGGATTGCATGGTATGTGGAGCGTTGTTTTGGCCTTGGTCTCCCCCCACATACAAATGAGTGAGTATATATGATTTTAGTGATAACAACAACAACAACAATAATAAAAGACTCTTGTACCCGGCGTCCAGGCAAGAGCTAGATTATTGTTAACATTCTTGACTGTGTGCCCCTCTCCATCCTATTCTCTTATTTTGCTTAGTGTCAGAGTTAACTAGCATTCTGAACATTTTAACAATGCCCTTGCTTTTCTTTATCTTCCTCCATATAAATATAGCCTCAAATAATGCTATTTGTTTTGGCTATTGCTGAATTTCATACATAATGGAATCACTGTATATATTCCTTAGGCCTTTTTTTTTTTTTTAACACTAAACATTTTTTGTGATTCATCCAGTGTTAATTTGTATAGCTATAATTTATTCAGTTTCACTCCCATATGGTATCCCATTGTATAAATATATCTTTATCCAACTTTAGGTTTTTTCCAGGTGTTTGCTGTTATGAACCATGTTGCTGTTAACAGTACACATCTGCAGTACGTGTGCAAGAGTTTCTCTGTGGTGGTGGTGGTAGGATTGCTGGGTCGTAGGACATGTGCATCTTTCACTTCACTAGATGATACTCTAGTTTTCCAGGGTTGACTTAGCAGTTTATGCTCTCACCAACAATGTATGTTAGTTTTCATTGTTGATGTCTTTTCCAGCATTTGGCATATCCAGATTTTTAAAAAATTTGCCAATCTGATACTATGATGGGCTTTAATTTGCATTTTCCTGCTGGTTAAAGTTGATGTATATATGACATTTGGATTTCTTTTGTGAAGTGACTGTTCATGTCTTTTGCCTATTCTGTCTTGGGGTGTTTGTCTTTTTCTTGCTGGTTTGTAGTTTGTATGTTGGTTGTATTCTAGATACTAATTCTTGGTTGTAAGTGAAGTGAATATATTCTAATGTGTGGCTCATCCTTTTACTTTCTTTGTGGGGTCTTTGATTTTAATGTAGTTCTGAATTTTAGTGTAGTTTCATTAATCAGTGGTTTCCTTTCTGCGTGTAATTTGTGACTTCTCCTATCCTTAAGTCATGGAGATGTTCTTATATTTTTTCCCAAGTGTTAAAAATATGACTTTGACAATTAAGTTCTTTTCCATTTGGAACTTATATTTATGCATGTTGTAAAGTAAGGACTTATTCCCTCCGCTCAACCCCTGCCCTGTATTGATAACCATTTGTCTCAGAACCACTTTTTCCCTAAAGTCCTTCTTTTTACCACTATGTGAAATCTCTGTGTGTCAAGTTTTTATATATGCATGAATTTGTTTCTGGGCTCTATTCTGTTCCATTGGTCTTTGTCTGTCCTGGGCCAGTTCCACTCTGTCTTAGTTATAAATAAATCCCTCCTTTATTATTGCTCAGGGATGTCTTTATTATTCTCTCTCCCTTAACTCTCTTCCCTCCGTTCAGATCAGCTTGTCAAGTTTCATGAAAAACTGTTAAGATTTTTTATTAGAATTAAATCTAGATATCAAGTTGGGAAGAATTGACATCCTTAAGATATTTAATATTCCTATCCATAAACAAAGTTTCTTTCCATATTTTTTCGTATCTTTGTTAATGTCTTTCAATGAAACATTACAAGTGCTACAATTTTTCCGTTAAGAGCTTAACATCCTTTGTTAGCTTTATTTTTAGTTTGGATATATATTTATATTTAAATATATGTGCGTTTATATTTAAGTACTATATGTTCAAATATAGTATATGTTTATAAAAATTTTAAAACTGTATTACATATTGCTATTATAAATGGTATATTTTAAGTTACATTTTGTTACCAGTATAAAGAAATACTATTTAATTTTTATACATTGATTTTTGTATCCAGCAAATTTGTTAAATTTTATTAATCCTAATAGTTTGTTAGATTTTCTTGAAGTTTTTATATATTTAATGTACAATAACATCAAAGTAATATAATTTTGTTTCTTCTCTTCAAATCCTTATTCTTTTTACTTTTCCTTATTTTGCTGCTGGTACCTCTAGCATAATATTACTCAGAAGTAACAGTGGGCATCCTTATCTTATTCCTGATTTTAAAAAAGAATACCTATAATATCTACCTATTAAAGTATGTGTCAGTGCACATGCGCATGCACTCATGTATATTAAGAAAATCTTTATGGGGCACCTGGGTGGCTCACTTGGTTGAGCATCTGACTCTTGATTTTGGCTCAGGTCATGATCTCAGGGTCATGATCTCAAGCCCTGCATTGGGCTGCGTGCTCAGTAGGGGGTCTGCTTAAGATTCTCTCTCCTCCTTCCTCTGCCCTCCCTCCCCCACCTCTCTCTCACTAAAAGAAAGAGAGAGAGAGAGAAAGAAAAAGAAAGAAAGAAAGGGGGAAGGGAAGGGAAAGGGAGGGAGGAAGAAAGAGAAAAGAAAGAAAAGGGAGAAGAAGAGGGAAGAAGAAAGAAAGAGAGAAAGAAAATATAAGATTAAGTTCTCCTTTTTTCCTGGCTGTGAAATATTTTTTAAAATCATGAATGGGTTTTGAAATTATATTGAATACTCGTTCTAAATCGGTACGATCATATGAATCCTCTTTTCATCTGTTACTGTAATAAAGCACATTAATCAGTTTTATTTTTATTGTGAAATAAAATGTATAAAAAAGTGTACAGAATATATATACAGTTTAACAAATAATTACAAAGCAAAAACTCCTGTAGCCACTAGACAGGTCAAAAAATAAAACATTACCAACTCTCCAGGAGCTCCTGTGACCTCTGGTAGTTTGGATATTAAATATTCAGTTTATGTTCTCTTGGAGGATATTCTGGGAAACATAATATACATATTTAAATTATCGAATCCAAAGTTCATAACTTTACTCTTCTGGATAATACAAGTCAATTGAATGCTTTAACTTTATTTACTTTTCCCCTACTTAAGTTACTGTTGCATTTTATTTTTTTAACTGCAATAGACATCATTATTATGTATTTAGGTTATTTCTTTTTACACAGGTATGAAACATTTTCTTTGCTCTTCGTTTCTTCTCACATTTTAGGCCTTCCCTCTGCCTAGATTGTATCATTTAGAATCTCTTTGAGGAACTGACTGGTGCTGAACTCTGTTTTTACCTAACTAATACTGTCTATTTTGCAGCCATTTTTGAAAGATATTTTTGAGAGGTATGGAATTGTAGATAGGTAGTTGTTTCTTTCAGAACACTCATGATCACTTTCTACTGTCTTTAAGAAATCAGCTGTTATTTCTTTGAGGGAAATTTAGTTTTTTCCCTTCAGGCTACTTTTGCAATCTCTTTGTTTTTAGTGTTCTCCAGTTTGCGATTTTATGTCTCACTAATGAATCATGGTCTTTAGTTGGAAAAATATTAGTTTGATACCAATTCTTTAAAATTTGTTGAGATTTCATTTCTAGCCTACTAAGTACTCAGGTTTTGCAACTGTTCCATGTGCTTGAACATTGAATATGTATTTTCCCCCCACATGTGTGAAGTCACAGTGGTTCTTCAATCAGAAGTAATTAGACTTGGGGGCGCCTGGGTGGCACAGCAGTTAAGCGTCTGCCTTCGGCTTAGGGTGTGATCCCGGCGTTATGGGATCCAGCCCCACATCAGGCTCCTCCGCTATGAGCCTGCTTCTTCCTCTCCCACTCCCCCTGCTTGTGTTCCCTCTCTTGCTGGCTGTCTCTATCTGTGTCAAATAAATAAATAAAATCTTAAAAAAAAAAAAAAAGAAGAAGAAGTAATTAGACTTGGGACGCCTGGGTGGTTCAGTCGGTTCAAGTGTCTGCCTTCAGCTGCAGTCGTGATCCCGGGTCCTGGGATCAAGTCCCGCATAGGGCTCCTTGCTCGGTGTGGAGCCTGCTTCTCCCTCTGCTTGCTGGTCCCCCTGCTTGTGTGCTCTCTCTCTGGCAGATAAATAAAATCTTTAAAAAAAGAAGTAATTAGACTTTACATACTTCCCTTATTTTCCCTTACTGTCTATGAGTCTTTGTTATATTGTAGATAATTTCTTCATATCTCTCTTCCAGTGCACCAGTTCTCTTTTCAGTTATGTCTAATCTATTATTAAACACATCCTTTGAGTATCTAATTTCAATTTTTATTTCTAGAATTACTATTTGGTCATTTTTTCTAAGATTTTTGTTTGAGAGAGAACAAATGGTGGGGTGAGGCATAAGTCATTTGAGATTGGAGGGGATTCCTTTAACCATGTTTCTTTTTAAAGATTTTATTTATTTGAGAGAGAGAGAGAGAGAGAGACACCATGAGCAA
>NC_048222.1:60654362-60696292 GCF_002007445.2 Ailuropoda melanoleuca
CCCCCCGCCCCTCCCCGCCCCTCCCCGCCCCAAGCAGGGAGCCAAACTCTGGACTCTTTGGAGCTTGATCCCAGAACCTGGAGATCATGACCTGAGCCGAAGGCAGCTGCTGAACCAACTGAGCTACCCAGGCACCCTGGTCATTGTTTTTAAATATGTTATTTTGAGAATTTTCAAATTTACAGAAAAATTACAAAAAATAGTAAAATGAACATCCAATTACCATTCACCATTCACCAGCTGTTAGCATTTTGCCACAAATGTCTTGACTGTGTACTTTTTTATTTTTGCCAAACTATTTAGAAGTTACTTCATAACTCTTTAAGTACTTTGGCATGTATCTTGTAAGAACAATAATATTCTTATTTAATCATATACAGTTCAGTTTGACCTCCCACCAACCAGAGCAAGGGCAGTTTTTTGTTTGTTTGTTTGGTTTTTTTAAATGATCTGCTTTGGGGGTAGTTTTTCTAGTTTATCTGTTTTTGGACAGTGTCACCTTGCCTGAACCCTAGGTTTATCCTCTTCTCCTCCATGTATCACTTCCACCATTACCTCTCACCTCAACCTGACTGGTCTGTTAACACCCAGAACTTCAAAGTGTGGTCCCCAGACTAACAGCATCACCATCGCCTGGAGATTTATTAGAAGTACAGATTTTTAAGTTCTACCCCAGACTTACTGAATCAGAAACTCTGGTGGCAGGGTTTAGCAATTTACATTTAAACAAACTCTCCATATAATTCTTAGGCACAGTGCTTTAAGGTAGGATTGGTAAACTTTTTCTGTGAAGAGCCAGGTAGTAAGTATTTTAGGGTTTACAGGTAGGTTTCTATTGCAACTACTCAGATTTGCCATTGTAGCCATTGGCAACATGTAAATGAATGAGGGAATGAGTGTGGCTGTGCTCCCATAAAACTTTATTTACAAAAACAGGCAAGGGCTGAATTTGGTTGATGGACCTTAGTTTTCCAACCCCTGCTTAGGCCATCAGAAAGATGCAGAATCCTTCAGATAGCAGTTGGTTTTAGAGCTGTTACTTTTCTGGATTTGTCTTTGTTTTCCTCATTTTTATCATGGGAGGAGTTTTGTTTGTTTGTTTCCAGCATTTAAAGATGTGTGTGTGTGCGCGCGCGCACATGCAAGAGAGTAAATCTGATTTTTAAGTGTTTAAGTGATTTTTAAGCTATATGGAAAGCTTCCTCAAGATGCCTAGTCAGAAATGGCAATCTGTTTTTAGCCTGCTTTTTCAGTGAACTTTATATCATACTGCTTTAACATTTTAATTCACATGGACTCTAACTTACCTGTAATGGTGCTCCCCAAGTGCCTAGCTTTGAGTAGTAGTAGAATTACAGATGGTAGATTTGGAAGTGTTTTCTAGTCTAACTTCCTGTTTCTACTGAAGCGGAAATTGATACTCAGAAAAGTTGGAGACTTGCCCCAAATATCATAGTTATGGTCAGAATCCTCACCAGAACCAGGGTACTGCTGCAAGATAGATAGCCTTGTGTCTCTTGCAGTCTCAGTGCATTAAGTTCTGAAGTTAAAAAAGTAAAAAATCTGTGTCCCCAGTTTTTTCCTATTGTAATTTTTTTCTGATCTTCCCCTGTTTCAGGCTGGGATAGAAAATCGTCAGCTGGACACAGTAGATTTCTTTTTGAAGAGCAAAGAAAATCTTTTGAATCCGTCCTCAAAATCTTCCGTACCTGATCAGCTTGATGACTTTCCATCTCATTTGTATTTAAGAAGTAAGTGGAAAAAGCTTCTACATTTGTATTTATTATTTTATCTTTTTGGTCACTTTCATATTATTGCTGTGCTTTCTGATGACTGATAGACTTGCCAAAACTCAGTTATGACATTTTATATACTTTGTGGAATTTTGAGGGAGTTGTAAGAATCTGTAAATGTTCTCATTCAAAGTAGGGGTATTTATTGTTCATATCCTATACTGTGCTTTGTATTTTCAGTATGCAAGGAATTTTATTCAAAAGAGAATAAAATTCATTTGCAAAATTGCCTACTCTTGCAACTATCTGATATATTTAGTGATGGCTGAGTTGTGGATTGAGACTTGTTATAAAAATTTTTAGCCTAGGGGCGCCTGGGTGGCTCAGCCGTTAAGTGTCTGCCTTCGGCTCAGGTCATGATCCCAGGTTCCTGGGATCAAGCCCTGCATCGGGCTCCCTGCTTGGCAGGAAGCCTGTTTCTCCCTCTCCCACTCCCCTTGCTTGTGTTCCCTCTCTTGCTGTCTCTGTCAAACAAATAAAATCTTAAAAAAAAAATTTTTTTTAATGCGCTTTAACATCTATAGAGGTGATCATATGATTAAAACAAACAAACAAACAAAATTGTAGCCTACAGGCACCTGGGTGGCTCAGTTGGTTAAGTGTCTTCCTTCAGCTCCAGTCATGATCTCAGGGTCCTGGGATCGAGTCCCGCATCAGGTTCCCTGTTTGGCGGGGAGCCTTCTTCTCCTTCTACCTGCCACTCCCCCCTGCTTGTGCTCTCTCTGTCAAATAAATAAATAAAATCTTAAACTTTTTTTCGGCCTAACTTTTCAGCATTTTTGCTATAATACCAACACTTCTCTTTAAGATTTGGCTTTCCTATTTAATAAACTGGAAACCTAGTTTTTATTCTTGGACCCAGAAGCCATGTGCATCCTTGCTTTAGAGGGATAGGGTAATAAAGTATGTTTTTCCTTATGCATACAATTTTATAATCTGCCCTTTTTTTTCACTTGATGTATTTTAGACCTCTTTCTTGTTAATAGATACACTTTTTATTTGTGGTAGTATAGAATTTCATTGTATGGGCTATACCATAATTTACCTAACCGTACTTCTGTAAGACATTTAGATTGATTCCAACTTTTACTCTTGTTGGTAATGTGCTATAAATTCTGTGTGTGTGTATAATTTCACATATGTACAATTATTGAGATAAATGTGTAGATGTGAAATTTCCAGGTCAATCAAAGAGACAAACGATTTACATTTTTTTTAAAAGATTTTATTTATTTGAGAGCGTGTGAGCCAGGGGGCGTGGGAGGGAGCAGGTCTTAATTAGAGAACACGTGACCTGGGTAATAGCAGATTTTTAGATCCAAGTAACAAAATTTCCTTTAAGTTTGATCAGTCATGGAAAGAAGCAAGTGACCCAGAGAACGTAGATGGAGGTCTGAACTCTTGGAGAGAATCTTGTGACAGTGCTTTAAAGGCCTATGTGAAAGATCGTTATTCCAACAGCTTCTGTACTGTTCATGCTAAAACTGTAGATGGGGTGTTGCAGACCATCACTGCATATATTGAAAAACCACCAGTTTTAGCTTAAAAACTTCTGGAATGGTTGTTGGAGATCAGAGTGGAAGTTCACTGTCACACCACCTACAGCCCAGGTGGTCGGAGTACTTAAGATTCAGGTTCACTGCTATGAAGATGGCAATATTCAGTTGGTTAGTCATAAAAATGTGCAGGATTCAGTAACCATTGCAAATGAAGTCCAAACTGCCAAGGAGTTTATTAAAACCATAGAGCATGAAGAAAACGAATACCAGACAGCATTTAGTGAAAACTGTCAGACAATGTCATACACCACATTTAAGGCCTTGCACTGGCAGCTTCCAGTTACTTGCACCAAAATTGACTGGAACAAGACACTCAGCTACAAGATTGGTAAAGCAATGCAGAATGCTTAAAGGCTGAGTGTAGGATTCTTTAGTATGTGGAAAGAAAGGATTCAATATGTGGTCATATGATAAGTGATTTATAAACGAGAGTGTTATTTTGATTAAAAAATAGTTCAAGAAGCAGCTCAGTTGGTAGAGTGTGTGCGACTCTTGGTCTTGGGTATGAGCCCCACATTGGGTGTAGAGATTACTTAAAAATAAAAAAATTTTTAAAAATTCCTTTTTAAGATTTAAAAAAATTTATTTGAGGCAGAGAGAAAGCATGAGCGGGGGGCGGGGGGGTGCAGGGAGGGGGAAGGAGCAGACTCCCCGCTAAGCAGGGAGCCTGCTGTGGAACTTGATCCAGGACCCTGAGATCATGACCTGAGCAGAAGGCAGACGCTTAACCAACTGAGCCACCCAGGCACCCCCCCCCAAATATTTAAGTGTATTTTCCTAGGGCTTTCAAAGTTAACAGATTTTCTAGCCTTACAGAATACTGTTGAACCTATAACATCATCTTGATTCTTTTGAGTTCTCTGCCTTGTAATTTTCTATTTTCACTGTATCTACTAGTAAATTTTTTAATCTGCCACATTTTATGATGGTGAGAGAGATCTATCCTGGAGTCATTTTACTGTTTAGAAAATTTTCCTAGCCATGAAGTCCTGTTACTGATACAGACAGGTAATATGCTCAGTACTTTTCCACCCTGTCATTTGAAGCACTTCTGGTACTTCGGTGGTTTTTACTCACCTACCAATAGCCAAAGAGGATATGCTACAAACTAGCTGAATGGAAGACACACTTGTCCTTCTCCACCGACTGCCTTGATTATCATTTCTTACATCTCATAACTGTAGTTTTCAAAAGTTTGGGTTGGGCTTTTCAGATCCTTTTAGGGGGGCAAGGAAGTTTTCTGGAAATTCCATTATAGCCAGCTTCTCTGCAGAAGTTGTTTTTACATCCAAGCAGGGAACCACATTCCCTGCACATGAACACAATAGCTTTTTTCTCTTCCCTCGTTGTCTCCTTCCCATCTAGTACCATTATAGTTACAGACATCTGCATCTTTAGAAGAGTTTTACCCATTTGTTAGTATTATTTATTATTCAAGACATATTAGGGATGTAGTAGAGTATAAAACTTGGAAAATGCAGATGTCGAAGGAATCATAGGTATTTTGTGCTTTAATACTTTGTGGCAGGATTGAACTATAAGCAGATGAATCAAACAACTATGTAAATCACAAACAAAAACTAAAAATGAACCAAAGTGAAAAGGATACGTTCCAGGTAGGATCTTTCTCTTGTAACCTGTTAGTTAAGGGAATACTAGTGGTTTGTTCTAAATAGGATGTAAAACATATTCCAAATTACTCTTCCTCAGTCCTGCCTGCCAAGAACTCAAATGTAACTGTGATACAGCAACCCTTCCCAGATATTTTGGCAGGTATATGTGTGATCTCAGAATACACAGGCGACATAGGTATGGTATGACAGCTGGTAATGATGGCTTCATTTACATTGTTTATACTTCTATGCCCGGGCCTCAAGGGAAGGTCAGTTTTTAAAAAAACCAAGCAGTGTCTTCCTCCCTGTCTCCAAATGCATGTCAAAAAAGAAAGGTGTTTGTGCTCCAGCTTTGTTTTTACTCAGTAATACAGTTAAGCAAGTTTGTTTCCAAGTGACCTGTTGAGCCGTGTAAGCATTTTTATTTCAAATAAAATATATTTGTACTATGTGTGTCATTCATACTACCCATTCATACCGCCCTATCCTCTCTGTCAGGTAGTCCAATATACCAGTTTTGTTCTTTAAAAAAAAAAAAAGTATTGATTGCCACATGGTATTTTTGGATATGTTAGTTTTATTAGGAGTATACTGATGCTCATGTTAATTTCTTTGGTTCTTTCTCAGATGTGGAAGAGCTCACACCAGCATTGGATTTACTTTGCTCAGCAATCAGAGAAAGTGATTCTGAAACCCAAAGCAAACACTTTTCAGAACAGTTGCTTAATCTTACACTGTCTTTTCTTAACAAACAAATAAAGGAACTTTTTGTTCACAATGAAGGTAAGAATAGCAGCAAAGAGGGGTTCAACTGCCCTATTCCTGTGTCAGGACAGAGATACAAGTGGTCCTATTGCATGAGAGAGCGTGAGCTGGTAGAGTGCTATTTACTAAAGCTGAGAGAAGTCAATGTATAATTGAGTGAGTGACATGGGTTCAAACACTGGGAAAGTTGACAGAAAGGACTAATCATTGTGAAAGGGTTATATTAAAATACAGAGCTACTTGTGACTAGGAAAAAGCTCAGATTTTTTTGTCTGAAATTTGAAAACGCTGAGTTTAAATTTTGGCATTTCTAGAATCTTTATAATCATAACAGGTTATGGTTTATTCCTTCTCTCTGGTTCTTGCCCTCTATGTATATGTATACACACACATATATTTTTGTATATATGATATTGGCAAATTGGTGTTTTCCATAGAACTAGATGAACATCTACAGAAGGGAGTGAATATTTTGACCAGCTACATTAACAAACTTCGAACCTTCCTGATAAAGTTTCCGTGGAAGATAATAGATACAGTGGATGAATATGATGTAAACGAAAATGTTCCCAAAGTGAGAGAGAGCAATATATGGGAGAAACTCAGCGTTGAGGTAAACATGAGCAATCATCACTTCTTTTATTTGCCAGATTTAGAGGATCTGAGAAAGCAAACAATTTAGAATCTTACACTTGTGATTCAGAATCTTTGGCAAGGGTTTAGGTTTTACAGATTTGGAGATCTCTGGGCACGACTTCAGATTTATGTCTACAAGCTTCATTTATTTGGAACACAGATAGGTTCCCTCTTAATGCCAGATCTGCCCACTTGCATCCGGTGACAGGCATCCAGCCCCAAACCCATGTGCAGTGGCACAATCTTAACACTTCCTCAGTGGTTGGGGCCTAGTGCTTTGGACTTAAGCATTCTGCCTGATAAATCAAATTGCTGCTGCTGGTTTGATCTTAGGAAACTTTTATTTTATGCCATTATGTCTCGGAAGTATACTCAATTTGAGTTCTCAGATTCTAGTTAAGATATCTTGCCAGTTACATTTTCTGTGCTCCCCTGCTTGCTCGTTTGTTCATTCGTTCTTTCTTTTTTTCTTTTTAAAATTTTATTTATTTAACAGAGAGAGAGATGGCCAGCAAGAGAGGGAGCACAAGCAGAGGGAGTGGGAGAGGAAGATGCAGACTTCCAGCAGAGCAGAGAGTCTGATGCGGGGCTCAATCCCAGGACTGTGGGATCACGCCCTGGGCTGAAGGCAGACGCTTAACAACTGAGCCAGTCAGGCGCCCCTGCTTTTCTTTTTATAATAGAAGTCAGTACAACCAAACTTTGTTACCCTCTTAATGACTGGGGTCTGCAAGAATCCCTCCACCTACATGGAGAGTATTCTCTTCAGAAAGACAAAGACCCTATACACAAGTAATGAATCATGGAACTTTACATCAAAAACTAGGGATGTACTGTATGGTGACTAACATATAATAAAAAATTATTATTAAAAAAAAGGGACAGATATGTTAAAAAAAAAAAAAAAAAAGACAAAGACCAAATAGCTTAACCCAGATGATAACACTCAGTAGGGGTTGAATGGGATAAGTTTGACAGACGGGTAAGTTCACAGGATCCTGGGGTGGAGGAATGGGGAAGTACCTGACGTGACTGCATTTTCTGTATTTCTCATTCTCGACCCAAAAAATTACTTGATTTTCCCTCTACCTTTTTTGGCTTCTCTTTTCCAGTCTCCTTTGCACGTTTTACTTCCTGTTTTCCCTCTTTAATGTGCTTCAAGGTGCCATCCATGGTCCTCTCTCTTTTGACTCAAAATAATCGATTTTTAACTTTTTGGGAGGTTGTAGTCTACTTTGATGAAAGCTGTGGACTCTGTCTCCAAAACATGTTTGTGAATGTACACATGTACACATACATACAATTTTGTACATGGCTTCATGGGATTTACAGACCCTTCAAAAGCCTCAGGTTTGGAATGTCTTTTTAGTTCTGTGTTGGGTGTAGGTCTTAAGTATAGGTCTTTATTTCTTCTTACTAGTGTAGTAACCTAATGCCTTACTGTCTTAAGCTTGAACCCCTTTCAGTCCATTCTCCACATTGCTGCCTAAATATTCTTCCTAAAATATGTATCTGATTATATCACCTTTTGCTTTTAAGATCCTTCAGTTGTCTCTACATAATTTTTTGGATAAAATCCATCTCCCATGTATAACGCCCTACGTGATGGGACCTCTGCTTTTCTTTCAGGTCTCATCTGCTACTCTGTCCAGCTTTTTCTCCAGTTAAATTATGTAATTTGGAAGTTCCTAAACACTGATAATGTATGCCTTTGTATATAATCCCTCTTTTTTTTTTTTTAAGATTTTATTTGAGAGTGTGTGCACATGCGAACACAAGCAGGGGAAAGGGGCAGACTCCCCACGGAGCTGGGAGCCCAGGACCCTAAGGTTATAACCTGAGCTGAAGGCAGATGCCCAATTGAGCCATGCAGGCACCTCCATAGTCCCTCTTTTTGGAACACTTGTCCTCTTTCCTCAATATATGTATATAACATTGGCCTTTTAAACTTCACCTTATTAGTCTCGTCTTCTCTACTAGGAAACCTTTTCTTTTTTATTCCTCCTTTTATTTAGATGCTCCTCTTCTGGATCCTCCTGTCTAGCACCTTGGGATACCTGTATCATTGCCTGTGTCATACAGGACTATACAATCCTTTATTTGTGTATTTTCCACTAGTCTAAAAGCAGTGTCTGTGTTTTGGTCAACTTCATCTCCGCTGTGCAAAGCCCCAGTCTAGCAGCAGATTTTCAATAAAAGTCCATTAGGTGCTCAATAAATATATAAGTCCCATGTTGATCATCATAATAAGGAAATGAAAAGGAACTTAAAAGGCAAATATTTTCCTCCTTTTACTAGGAAGTTATTGCCAATGCTATTTTAAACAACAAAATACCAGAGGCACAGACTTTCTTCAGGATTAACAATCATTCTGCTCAAAGACTTGAGGAGCTGATTAGAATAGGCCTGAATTTGGTATTTGACAGTTTGAAAAAGAACAATATAAAGGAAGCCTCTGAACTTTTGAAGAACATGGTGAGTTGCATCATCGGTTTGTCTGATCTTAAAGTCTCTAATGTAAGAAAAGATCTCTATATTTAATACAGTTTCTGGTTGATAGAAAAATTGACTTGTATTCATAGTTGTATCACAAACTAAGAAATTTATATAGCTTGTACTGGAAAATAATAATAGAAATGTTCTTCAGTACTGAGAACTTTTTTGAAGAGATTTTTTTATTGGGAGTTTCCATCATTTGCTGTTAGACTTAAGCACTTGTCTTGAAGGAGACAGTGCTTCTCCTAGAAGGCTTCACATATCAAAGCATGCCCAGGGCTTCATTTTTAGGGGGACATTCTGGGTTGTTCGTGTGACCCCTTACATCTCCATTTGAACTTTCTAATGGCTTATACCTTGGCTTTGTGCTCCGTGATTTTACCTCATTTGAGAAGGGGAAGGCCCAGAGGTAGGCCTCCTGGACTAAGCTGAGACCTGGCCCTAATCTGCATGGTTGGGGTTTGCCCATGATAACCTTCTGGAGATAACAGAAGAGCAAAACTATGTAAGGGTTGTGGTTTGCTTGACTTTTGTTTTCCGGTGAATCATTATAGCAGATATCTATAGTTTTTGGTCATACGGTCGCCTACCATTACCTTAGGTTGTTCTATGTGCTGTCTTTGTTCTGGCAAAATAGCTAAGGACTTTAGGGATAGGCAATAGGTATGTATGATAAATACAGAGAATGTTCTCAAGAGCAGAAAAGCTGTAGAATTCTAACAGGATACATGCCTGTAATAGAGTAGTTCTTTAAAAATATATATTCATGTTTAAAATAGCCCTGTTACAAAATGTAAAAGTTTTGAAAATTTTCTCTGTTTACTGTAGGGCTTTGATGTAAAAGACCAGTTGCTCAAGATATGCTTCTATACAACTGATACAAATATACGGGACTTTTTGGTAGGTAAGGGTGAGGCTATGTAGTTTACATCTAGTAAACCTTGGTGAAACTCCAAAATGAATTATTTTAATATTCAACTACTATCTAGTAAGTAAAATTATGAGAACTCTTTAGTATTTTTTAATGATTGTTTTGTATTTGTGGTAAAAAAAAAATTTGTGTGAATTTATATATGCCTCAGAAATTCAAAATACAATTGTTAAATGGCATTTAATCTCATGACATTTGTTTTGCAATTGTGCTTGATTTTTGTGAGGTCACTAGTTAATTATTTTTTTATTCAAGGTTGAAATTTTAGAAGAAAAAAATTATTTTTCTGAAAATGAAAAAAGAACTATAGATTTCGTGCATCAAGTTGAGAAGTTTTATTCAGGACGTTTCCAAGAAAATGTGCAGATCCAGTCCTTTGCCAGGTAGTCTCGTTAGCCCACTTTTGATAATATGGAAAAAATACTGTGGACAGTGTTTAGTTTATAATTGTTAGTGAGCACAGATTTTTTTATGTGGAACTGAACTTACATTCTCTATGAAGATAAAACTTGTATCACCAGAGAGGATTCAGGAATTTCCTGCCATTTCCATATGTGTATAATCACATATATATTTTTAAGATAATAAATACAAAAATGAGAGTATTGAATTATGTGTTCATTAGAAGAGTAGAAGTTCATGAACAGATAAAAAGGAATGATGTTTTTCTCCCCAGAATTAAAAACATTTATATCACCATTGTAGGTATTGGATAAAGGAACAGGATTTTTTCAAGCACAAATCTGTTTTGGACTCACTTCTGAAATATGATCCTAAAGATAAATTTAACAAACAGGACCGTAGAGTTGTGTTAAATTGGGCTCAGTGGTGGAATCAACTAACACAAGAATCCATCCTTCTCCCCAGGATAAGTCCAGAAGGCAAGTGTGAAGGAACCTAAAATCTAACATACTGAATAAGGGTTAAAGTAGGCATTGGTAATTGAATCGTTTCATGAATCTCCATTTTAGAATTTCTTTTGGAGGAAACATAGTTGCTTTAAAATGCAAGTTATTGCATTAAGACCTCTTTCTTACCTCAAGATTTTTGTAACAGATTTATAATGTGATACTGGAAGAGAAAAGCCATATGGTTCAGTGAATTGAGATTTCAAGGCTAAGAATTTTCTTCCCAGCCTCAAAGTGACATCTTTGTTTTTCCAAATAGTCTTTATGTTTCTTCTTGTGCAAACCAAGGATCTGTATCACACCAGGGCTCTGGGGAATAAAACAGTGGTAATTCATAGAATGTTAAATTCATGTTTACTGTTACAGCCAAAGTTTCTATTAAAAGAAAAGGGAAGAAGAGGCCTGGAAGAATAAGTGAAATACACTGATTTCCAAGTTTCGTTTAACCACTGTAATAATGAGAAGCAACATTCAGCTCTTCCTTCAGCTGAAGTATTGATTATGAAATGAGCATGAAAGAGGAAAATAGTAAAAGAAGCAGAGGGCCTGAGTAATTCATATGTTATATAAATGTGCAGATCATCATATCTAGTTAGTGTTGAGCTTTGTGTCAATAATCATAATTCGTTGCTATTTTAAAGTGTATTTTATTCTTAATGCAGAATACAAATCGTATTCTCCTGAAGCCCTCTGGAGCTATCTTACAGCTCGCCATGACTGGTCAAGCATTATCTTGTGGATTGGAGAATTTCAGGCTCAGAACAGTTGTGCTTCGCTTCAACAGAACAGATGGCCCCTTCTGACTGCTGATGTTATCGATCGGCATACTTGCTGCAACAACTACATGAGGAATGAAATTTTAGATCAGCTGGCCAGGTATTGTAACTGCAGGGATGAATACAAGAAAGGGCAATAAAAAATAATGGTGTAATTTTTCCTCTGAAATGCCATAAATCCAAAGCCATGTCATTTTAAAGTATTCAGAACTGGGGCGCCTGGGTGGCTCAGTCATTAAGTGTCTGCCTTCGGCTCAGGGCATGATCCCAGAGTCCTGGGATCGAGCCCCACATCGGGCTCCTCTGCTGGGAACCTGCTTCTTCCTCTCCCACTCCCCCTGCTTGTGTTCCCTCTCTCGCTGGCTGTCTCTCTCTGTCAAATGAATAAATCTTAAAAAAAAAAAAAAAAGAAAAGAAAAAAGTATTCAGAGCTATAAGGGTGTTATCAGCTATTGAGGTTTTGAACTAAAGAGAACTTCTCAATTAAGAAATTAGTGGGGGGAAGTAGCTCTTGAAGTGATGAGTAGAGACTTTAAAATTTTAATCCATTGCTAAAAATTATAATTCTGTTAGGTTGAAACGTGCGAACTTGCCATTTGTGTGGGTCAGAAATGACTGAATATCAGCAAATCTCATAAGGCTAAACCTAATCTGTCTTTCCAAGCTATAAACATAATATAAGGAGACCATAACATATATGTTAATTTTTAAGTTTCATAAAGTTATTCCCCGTGTATTTATTTTATTGTATATTTATTTATACTTATTGTGAAAGTATAGCTGTATTGTCCTACCCAACTTGAAGATGTGAAGAGTGAGATCTAGAGAAGAGCTTTGCCCAAGCCAGTTGCTTACAGATTTCAGTTCTTTTACCCCTGACTTTCTATTCGCTGTTCTTTGCATTACGCTAAATCCTTTTCTTGTTTATCAGAAGTAAAATTGCGTATAACTTGCATGCTTATCAGATATGTAGCTTAGTATTTAATTGCTTAAAAAGCTAGTATATGTATGATTTAACATGAATTATGACATTAAGGAATTAATGAGATCTATAGTAACAGATTAAAGGGAAGAAATCTCTGATACAGAAAAGTGTTTGATAAAATTCAGGATCAATTTGTAATAAAAGCTACATATTAGCAAACTAAGAATAGACAAATTTCCTTAGCTTGAAAGGGGTATCTAAAGATATCTTCTAGCTAACATTATGCTTGACGGTGAAACATCACAGACATTTTCTTTGATTTGATCCAACACAAACCTGTCATCGATTCTTCCCAAGTTGATTTTTAGATATAATGCAATCTCAGTAAAAATCCCGGCAGGTTTTCTTGTGGATTTTAACAAGCTGATTATAAGTTTTTAGATGAAAATGCTGAGGGTCAAGAATAGCCCTGAAAAAGAATGTGCCCTACCAGATATAAAAGCTTATTCTAAAGCTATAGCAATTAAGACAGTGGGAGTATTGGTTCAGGGATAGACTGTGGAACAGAACAATGAGCATAGAAACAAACTTCTGCATGTATGCTCACTTTATATATGGCAAAGGTGGCACTGCACAGTGGGCAAAGAACAGTGTTTTTGACAAAAGGTGCTGGGATAACTGGATAGCTATGTGGGGGCGATTAAGTTGGACTTTCTGCCTTCTATCATGTATACAATCAATTCCAAGTAGATCTCACAACCTGAACGATAAATGTGAAACTATAAAGCTTTTCGAAGATGTAGAAGAGTATCTTCGTAATCCTGGGACTAGGATATGCTTTCTAAATAGTTACTGATATCTAGAGAGCTGCCCGGCAAGAGTTGTGTCCCCTAGTGGACAGTGTCAGCCAACCTGCAGTCATCCAGCGCAGAGAGAGCCAAGGTATCCCCATCCTTTCTTTTTTTCTGACTCTCATCATCTGATGGTGGTTTCCCATAGGGTGAACCAAAATGGAAGCCTGAGGACACTGGAGTCTTCTGTCCAGGTGATCCTCCAGGGATAGAGCACAGGAGAAGAGTAGAGCTTGGATCTGGAAGGGAAAGATATCAGGGCACATAGGCATTTCACAAAAGAGGAAGCACAAATGGAAATATAAATTTGGTTTACCAAAAATTGAGGAGCACCTGCAATGATCATCAAAGGTAGAGAGTGGATAAAGTATATTATAATCATACAGTGGACTATTATATAACAATGAAAAGGAACAAATTGTAGTCACAGGTATCAACATGGATAAATCACACCACGTTGAATATAAGAAATAAGACTAAGAACAATATATCCAGAATCTGCCATTTATATATAAAAGTTTAAAATAGGCAAAACTCAACCATACGTTATTTGGGGTTACATACTAGGAGTGGGTAAAACTATGAATAAAAGTAGGGAATGGTTATTACAAAACCAGGATAGTGGTTACCTCTGGGGAACAAGCAGTGGGGAAGGAATACATCAAGGGCTTCCAGGTACAATATTCTATTATCTGAGTGTGTCTTTAAATGCCACAGAATATACGTTCTATTATCCTTTATATGGTACATATACTTAACAGTAAATTTTTAAAAAGTAATACTTAAATGTAAATTTCTATTCTTGTTTAGTAGTTGGTCTAGTTAAATTATTCTGCTTTGGTTTTTTAAATGATTTTGTGAGGATATTTTGGAAATTCTCGGTGGTTAAAGCCTCTGGCTTCAAGAGCTAACCACTGTTGCCACAGCGGGGTGTACAGTTCCAGTCAAAACCACAAAAAAATGGAGATAGATTAGGTTTTTGAAATATTAAGAGAACTCTAGACTGTCATTACTATCTTTAAACATTAAAATAGTGCATAAACCTTCATCAGAAACTGGCAAAATATAGTCAGAACATCGTTATAGAGTGAGACTCGGCAGTCTTAATTTGTAAATCCTTTTTTTTTAAGTAGTTGAGACTTCAGCAATGGAAGTGGTTTGGTCTGCTCTGAATCTAGCGGCTTTGTAACTTGCCATCTCTGAAACCTGCCCAACAGGAATGGGATTTTTCTTAACTCTGAACTAGAAGACTTTGAACTCTTCCTGCTAAGACTGAACCGCATTGGGGGTGTGATGCAAGATGCTCTCCCCATTCAAAACTACAGATCCAAAGAAGGTTGGGATTTCCATTCTCACTTCATTCTCTATTGTTTGGAACACGGTCTGCAGTATCTTCTCTATGTCTATCTTGACTGTTACAAGTGAGTACTGAAAACTGATTTGTCTTTGAGCAGGTCTTCACGTTTCCTCTTTCCATACTACTTCTGAACATGACTTTTAGGAAAATACTAAACATTCACTTGAAGAATGCTGGTCTTTTTCAGGTAGTTCTCCCTCTCCCCTGCCAACTCTAGCACTTGGTACCTTAGTTCAGTGTTGCCTTCAACTAAATGCTTATCATGTGTTTTTTGGACATGTTAATCCTGTACATCTCTGTTCACCTTTTAAAAACTGGAGAGAATAAAATGAAAGAAATGCTATAGAAGTTTAAAAGAGAGGAAAATTCTAAAGTTAACTTGGAGTCCTTTGATACCTTCATTCCCAGACAAATGAATGTTCAACAACTTTGAATTCATAACCACTACAAGATATGTTAGATATGCTCTACAATTTAGATAGGTGAATGAATATACATCAGTACGTACCTGCCCAAGGTCAGCCTGCAGAATCATCTGTGGCCACTGTGAATTACTGTTGGGTCAGTAATACAAAGAATTGTAGTCTCTAATATATGAGAATACCATGTTCTTGGCACTAGTCTAAGTGCTTTATGTGCATTAATTCATCTAATACTCAACAAAAGTCCTATGAGGTGGTTACTCCCATCTCCATTCCACAGGTGAGGGGCCCGGAGTGTTGAGAGAGACTGTGGCTTACTTGAAGTGCGCAGTTCTATTGAATGGCACAGCCAGGTTTCATTCTACTTAGGTTTGATTCCAGAGCCCACATTTATGTGCTAATGAGAACATTTTTATTTTATTTTGTGTATTAAAGACTAGTAATTCAAACAGATGATGTTTTTCCGGTTCATACCATTGAGGCTTATTTGGACACAGAAATTTTTTCCCCAAAGCTACTGGCTCTGAAGAGAAGATATCAAAGTCATATATTCAGAGGATGTATTCTGAGACTGAATTCCTCAGTCCTAGCTTCTGTAGTGTGTAAAACTTTTCAAAAACCTCTGAAGTTTGAAAATGCTAAAGAGTTTTTGATGTTTAAAAAAAATACAGTAGGGGGTGCCTGGATGGCTCAGTTGGTTAAGTGTCTGCCTTGGGCTCCATGGTGGATGGAGCCCTTCTTTGGGCTCCCTGCTCAGCGGGGAGTCTGCCTCTCCCTCTGCCCCTCCCCTCACTCATGCTCACTCTCTCTCTCTCAAATTTTTAAAAAATACAATAAAATATAAAGTATCTGAAAGGACAAGGTATCTGTTAATCTTATAGGGTTGGTAAAATTTCATCATGGAAGTAAACACATTATAAATAAAATTACCTGTCTCTAAATTTTTCTCTATTTCCAGATCATAAGGAATATATAAAGCACAACACAAGGAGTATATAACGTTACATTTACTTTTAATTCCAAAGTCCTTTTTAAATGCTCATTATCATCTGAGTATAAACATGGTTAAAATTGTCTTATCCCGTATATTAACCAGAATTTGTTCTTTTGTTTTATGTGCAGACTTAGTCCTTCAAATTGTCCCTTTTTGGAAAAAAAAGAATTATATGAAGCTTACCCTTGGTTCGAATTTTTAGTTCAGTGTCGACAAGTTTCCAGTAATTTAACAGGTATGGGTGTACTGTATTAAAATACAAAATTTCTTTGGCTAGGGGCGCCTGGGTGACACAGTTAAGTGTCGGACTCTTGGTTTCTGCTCAGGTCATGATCCAGGGTCTAGAGATCAAGCCCCCCGTCAGGCTCTGTGCTCAGCAAGGAGTCTCCTTGAGATTCTCTCTTCCTCTCCCTCTGCCTTCCTACTCATGCTCTCTCTCTCTCTCTCTTTCTTTCTTTAAGATAAATCAGTATTATTTTTTAAATTCTTTTTTTTTTTAGCTAAATAACTGGTCTGTTGAATGGCATTTAATTTGTGAGTTCTATATAAATCACTTGGCTGTAGACAAATATCTAACTATAACTTAGGCTCAAGTTTTATTTAAGAAGCAGGAGACCAAAAATGTTCCCTTCTCGGCAGCCAAGAAAAGCCAAGATGGCATGTGTGCGTGTGTTCCCTTCCCCCTCAGCCTCATGCTCTGTTGTCTTTGGATATCTCTCATCTTACCAGCTTAACACAGGCTGAATTCCTGCTCTCTGGTAGATGGACACCCTTCTTCTGTGAAGAAGTGGTCTGTCTTCCAGGTGCCTGCCCTGAATCCTTTAGTAAGTAACTCCATTTGGAGGGGAAAAAAATCCACAGTATATGTGGGATTGTTGTCCTCTGCAGTGGAGCTACTGAAGGAGAATTTTGCTCCAGATAGAATCAAAAAAGCCCTGTAACCCCATTCCCCCCAGCTTGAGGGCTTAGCTGGCATTATTCCAGAGATCCACTACACAGGCAAGAAATATCAACAGCTAATCTTTCATGGAATTCCTGGCTTTTTCCCAAATAAAGAATTTTTTCATAATGTGGATTGGTTTTTTTTTTTATTGTTTTGCTTTGGTTTTTTTGGATACAGATTATAAAATAATACATGTTTATTGTAAAGAAAAATTGGAAGCCACAGACAACTATCTAGAAGCTAAAACTCCGCAGGTGGATAGCCTAGGTAGATAATCATCCACAGGCAACTCTTGATATATTTTAATGTATTTTGTTCGGGTA
The DNA here is from genome assembly GCF_002007445.2 of Ailuropoda melanoleuca. NCBI lineage: Eukaryota > Metazoa > Chordata > Mammalia > Carnivora > Ursidae > Ailuropoda > Ailuropoda melanoleuca. The sequence goes on from NC_048222.1 coordinate 60,671,655, forward strand.
TTTTCTCTATACTATTTTTTTGGCTTGGTCTATGTTATATTTCGTTCATCCAATGAATATTTATTAAGCTCCCACATGTGACAGTCTTGAAGTACTAGGGATACAACTTTCTGAAACATCTATGTATTTATGTACCGCTTTTTCCCCATAGTAATTATAAGAATTTTCCTGTGTTCTTAGAGACAATGACTATTTTATGTCTACGTAATATTTCATCATATGTATGTACTGTTAACTAATGTACTGTCCTCTCATTTTTTGACACTGACGCTGTTCTCAATTTTTTTTTATCATAAATAATAGTCTTGTGTATATTTGAACATAAAATTTTTGTCTTTCAGATTATTTCCTTATTTCAGATAGGTTCCTGGATATGAAATTACTGGATCAAAGGTTAAACACATTTTGAAGGTTCTTGCTATAAGGCCAGATTGCTTTTCAGGGGAATTAGAGCATATTATCCCTAAGTCCCAGTTTCTACGTGCTTGAGGATGATTATTTTTTAAAAATCATTGCTGATAAGGAATATGCAGCATCTAATTATTATTTTATTTTGCATTTCTTTATTGCTAATGAACTACATATTTTTATGTGTCAAACATTTGTATTTCCTCCTTTGTAAATGGTTATTTACTTTGTCTACTTACCTATTAGAGTCAGTATTTTGGGCATTGATTTGTATGAGCTTTTTGCTGAAGACATTAGTCCTTAGGTTGTCATTTGCTGTTAATTTGTTATTAAAATTTCCCCCCTCGTTCATTAGCACCTTTCAATTTTTTTCTATTTGTCTCAGTTTCAACACTTGTTTGTCTCAATTGTTTGAATAGAAGTTTTTATTTTATGGGGACAATTCATTTTTTTCCCTTTATGGTATTTTCCTATTGCTTTTCATCTTAGAAAGTCCTTCTTACTGTGGATAGAGTTAAAAATTTTCTTCCTCAGAATTATGTAATTCTTTCTCTTGAGAAAAACCTACTCTTTTTTTTTTCAGATCCCAAACTGATATTCCAGGCTAGCCTTGCAAATGCTCAGATACTGATCCCCAGCAACCAGGCCAGTGTAAGCAGTATGCTATTGGAAGGACATACTCTCCTGGCCCTTGCTACCACAGTGTATGCCCCTGGAGGTGTCAGCCAGGTATGGATAGCACTCTTACCTATTATGGCAAATATATATGGACTGATTTTAAATGTAGCAGAAATATCTATGGATCTTCTAGACTCCTTTGATATTCAAATACAACCACCTACATAACTGTTTCATTTTATTAAAGAGCATAAAACAAGGATGAAGTTTTAAATTTTTGTTAAGTTGGAAGGGAACTAATATGTGGTCTAGAGATTTTTTTTTTTTTTTTTTTACCTTTGTTTTCTAAACTTCAGGTTTGTTTTCAGGATAGAATCAGGATCTGATTGCTCCTGGGAGCAACTATACTTTAGATGTGTGGCTTGGGAATTATTCTCTACTATTTGTACTCTTAGGCAAAAAGGAAATCATAATTTTTAGCTATCCATATAAACTCTTCTAAGGGACCCAGTGGGAATTTGCGCATCTGCTTTTTTGAAAGTACGTTGTATGCCTCATTATAGGGAACTTAAGAATGCTGCTTAACATCTAATCTTTAAAAGCTTCTTACTGATAATACCAACTCTTCCAGATTCTTGTAATATATTTTAATTCATATGGTTATCTATCCCTCTGTTTTTAATCACCTGTCAGAAATTAGTCATAGAGGGGCGCCTGGGTGGCACAGTGGTTAAGCGTCTGCCTTCAGCTCAGGGCGTGATCCCGGCTTTATGGGATTGAGCCCCACATCAGGCTCCTCCGCTATGAGCCTGCTTCTTCCTCTCCCACTCCCCCTGCTTGTGTTCCCTTTCTCACTGGCTGTCTATCTCTGTCAAATAAATAAATAAAATCTTTAAAAAAAAAGAAAAAAGAAATTAGTCATAGAAAAACTTGAGAACTGAGGGAGAAGGACCTACGTGGGAGTCATCTAGTCTAGTAGGTATTTTTTTCCCTTTAAAAATATTTACTACTTACTATTTAAATGTTTTACATATTTTAGTAGCAGAGCCTTTTTTCAAACAATATTTTCACATATAGTTTGAAAACCACTGATGTAGTTGAACTACCTAATTTTGTAGATGAGGAAACTGAGGCCTGCTGTTAAACATCTGACCCAAGGTCACCAGCTAGTTTTTCTTAGAACCAGAACTAAAACTATTGGCTTCTGACTCCTTGACCAGTGTTTTTTTCACAACCATACAGTTTTTCAAACTAATCTTTGTTTCACTCTTGTGAAAAAAAGACTAAATTTGGAGATGAGAAGAACCTTAACTCTGCACCATGTGATCTGTCTATTTAGGTTGTTCAGAATGGCGAAAATGAGACCTGTTTGAAGAAAGTAGATCCCCAGTTACTGAAGATGGCGTTAACTCCTTATCCCAAGCTAAAAACTGCTCTCTTCCCACAGTACACTGCCTCTAATGTTCTGCCACCTGATATTACGCTTTACCACCTTATTCAGGTACAGTATTTAGGAGTATCAGTCACGGTTCAGCCAGGAAAACCGAAACCCACTCTGGGTCTTTCAAATGGAGGACACTGAACATAGGTAATTACTTACACAGTCATAGCAGAATGGGGAATCCAAACATGCGATGGTGAGACAACTCAAAAACTGACAAAGAAGGAAGCTGTCAACACCCCTAAAGCTTCATGAATGGTGCAAGAAGGTAGTGTTATTAGAACCCAGAAGCTGGACCTGTGTCTCTGGGAACTAAACTCATGACCAGGCTGCCTAGTGGGAGCTGGGGACATAGAGGGTGGAGCTGGAACCTTGGAGGAGATACCCCAGAAAACAAAGGAGGAGGAAAATATCCTGGTTTCGCCCCTCTCCCCACTTTTAATCTCCCATGTTGTCTCTCTTGGCTAAATTTATCTGGTAGCCAAAGGGCAAATGAGCTTAGGAAGTGTAGTTCTCTGCAGAACAGGGGAGAAAGATGGGAATGGATCCTCAAGCAGACGGACATTTGGCCAGCATGCTTGTCTGCTGCCTTCATCGAAAGCTACTTCATTCTATTACTGATAACTTCTCGCTCCGTCTTCTCAATGAATAAGGCTATTTGCTTATTTAAATCAGTGCTTCTTAGCCTTTTTCAGGACAGAGATCTCTTTAAGAATGTGAGAGAGCTAGGAGTCCTCTACCCAGAAAAATTGCACATACGTGTATGATTTTGCTTCTGTTTCAGAGGAATTCAGATTCCCTGAAACCTATTCAGGTCCCCTGTGATGAACACATTCTTTTGTTCATTTCTCATTTCAAAGGGCTTTTGCTTTTTTTCTCTGGGTGCACATACTCCCATAGTGTCCTGAATTCAACATAAACTCTATAATCTATAAAGGTACAAAATCTCTCTAATGTGAACAGTCATTAATTTATAGAGTAGTCCTACTCAAAAATGTGGTCCCCAGATGGCTGCCAGTCCATGAACTGCTTGTTGCTGGTATGTGATGACATTAGGATCTTCCACTATTCTATAAATCTGTGTCATTAAGTACACTATTCAGCTCAGCAGGCTTTCTGTGTGTGTGTGTGTGTGTGTGTGTGTGTGAGAGAGTGTGAGTGAATGTAGCAAGACACTCTGGAAGCAGGAAGCATTTAGCTGCATTTAAATTTATTGCAAGCTTCTCATCTCATTGCAGACCGGTAGCACTGCTATAAACTATATATAAGTGGATTATATAAAAACATAGTTTCACTACCCAAAGTGGATTCAATCAGCCTAAAACATAAGTGGTTTCAGGCTGTTCTTTGTTCTGTTTTCAAGTTGACCCATGCAGTTTTAGTCCTGTTACTTTACGAAAAGTAGTCCTTCTTCAATAGACCATAAATTCTCCTTTAATTTTAAATCAAAGCTGCTCTTTCCTTAGCCACCCAAATCATGACTTAAAGGTTTTTTTTTTATATTCTCCTTTGTCTTTCCTATCATCTATTTACTGTCTTTGCTACGTCTTTGACCTAGACAGATTTCAAACAGCCACGGCTCCCTGCTTTCAAACCTTATTCCACTCCTTTTTCTTTGTTGGTGGTGGTGATTTGTTCATCACATTCCTCTAATGTTTGATCTACTTGTCTCCCTTTTTCCTTTCCAGACAGACCAGCCATAGCTCACCTTGTCCTCTTTACATGGCAACATTGTCTAGTCTCTTAGTCCTCTTGGGTTTGGATTCCAAAAGCATTTCAAAAGTCCATTTTACATTAGAATTGATGCGGCTTCAACCAAGAGAGAGTACACTTTGCAGACATAGTTAGAAGTGAGAAGAGTCTTTAAAAGGAACATACCTGGTTCTATTTTTATTAAATAGGAAAGTGTCTCATGCATTCTTTTTTTTTTTAAGCTGCAATCACAGAATTATGTCCAGAAAGATAAGGTTGGAGAAGGGAAGCAGACTACTTGTGAAGTCTTTTCATATAACTTTGTTTACTTATTTTAGAATCAATTAACTTTCAACTCTGACTTTTCTGCTTTTTCAGTCACTGTTGCCCTTTGACCCTAGTAGATTATTTGGCTGGCAGTCTGCCAACACACTGGCTATAGGAGGTAAGTCATTCCAGGTACCTAGGGCTTTAGAAGTAAGTATTACAGCAGTGTTGACGGTAGACGTTAATGTATGTAAAACCAATCCAGTTTTTTTCACTGCTTTCCATTTCGAAAATAAAGATGCGTTCCAATGGAAAACATTTTCTAGGAGCCTGAATTAAAAACGTGTTGCGAGTTAAAAGTAATCGTAGCGCGTCACTAGTGCTGTTCTTGCTGGGAAATGTACTATCTGCCGGTGTCATTGCAGAGTTCAGTTTCCCACCTGCAGATTTGAAATTAACCATGCTGAGTTGCAGAGGATTAATATTGCTTCACTTTCCCTCCAGATGCAGTGAGTCATCTCCCACATTTTTCTAGCCCTGACCTGGTTAATAAATATGCTATAGTAGAACGTCTGAATTTTGCGTATTACTTACAACATGGACGGCCATCATTTGCATTTGGTACTTTTCTGGTCCAGGAATTAACCAAGAGCAAGACTCCCAAGCAGCTGTGAGTATTTAAAACATAATTTGTACTCTTAATAAAAGACATATCTATGTATTTTTACATATACATTTGAAAAAATGTGCTGGAAATATATCACAGTTAAGTAGTTATATCTGGCTAGTAATTTGGTCGTCTTTTTTTTTCCCCCCTTCCCTTTGTGCTTTTCTGTATATACAAGTTTGGGGGATTTAGTGTGTCTTTTGTTAATGGGAAAAAGATAATAAATGTAATATTAAAAGATACTATTTATATCTTTTAAAATTCTGGGGGTTTTTTGTGTTTTTTTTTTTTAATGACCCAGGAGCAGGGTGCCTGGGTGGCTCAGCCATTGAGCGTCTGCCTTTGGCTCAGGTCATGATCCCAGGGTCCTGGGATTGAACCCCGCATCGGGCTCCCTGCTTGGTGGGAAGCCTGCTTCTCCCTCTCCCACTCCCCTTGCTTGGGAGCCTGCTTCTCCTCTCCCACTCCCCCTGCTTGTGTTCCCTCTCTCGCTGTCTCTCTCTGTCAAATAAATAAATAAAATCTTTTTAAAAATAATAAATGACCCAGGAGCTTGCCAAATATTGGAATTACTCTTAAGAGGGAATTGTATAATAAGATGGGAATTCTGTATTTAAGATCTTCAGTTTTTATAAATCACTTTTATAAAGCACCGAATTGGGAGGAGTATTTGATGCAGTCAGCTAAATATAGATTTACTTTACTGTAGGTTGTTTTGTAGTTAACAACGTAATGCATTTTAGTGATAAAATATTCACGTAATTCAGAAAGGTGAAAAATGAAAGCTAAAAAGTCCCTGAGTCTCCTATCTTCATTCTGCATAGTAAAATTCTGTTCCATGTTCCCTGGATGAAGTTGGAAGCAAGAATAATTTGGCCTATGCGTAGGCTCCTTCTTTTAGGAAAAGGGTAAATATAACGGAATGGGGGGCTATGGAGACAACTGAAAACTACCAGGAACCTAAATGGATGTGTGCAGGGGCCCAAAACGGGAAGGGGGAGGAAGCTAAAAACCACAGGTGTCTGACACTCCATGTATCACTGTATAATTCCATCTGCTTTTCCTGGTGAGAAACAGTTTTCTGATGTGATTTTGATTCCTTTCTTTTTTAGGATCCAGCAAATAGGCAATGAAGCCTATGTTTTAGGGCTCTCCTCCTTCTACATACCTTCAGTAGGAGCTGCCTGTGTTTGTTTCTTAGAACTGCTTGGCCTCGACAGCCTCAAGCTCAGAGTTGATATGAAAGTGGCCAATACAATTTTGAGCTACAAGTGTAGAAACGGAGATACTCAGTACAGCTGTATCAGAGAGTCTCTAGGTACAGTACTTTTTCCATCTGGGGCTTGTTTGTTTAGAGGGCAAGGGATGAATAGGTCTGAAACATTGAATTGGGAGTGGCTGGGGAGGAAAAAATTCTCTTCCTGTTTCATCTTTTTCCTGCAGAATGTCTGCACTTTAACTTTCTTGGGCCCTTTAATTAGGTTCTGAAAAGGCCCCGGGCCACACTCTTCAAACAAGAGTTCCTGACCCTTTCTCTTGACCATTTTTTATTGTTTGTCTTTCTTACAGCTGAAAAACTATCTAAACTGGCTGTGGGTGAAAAGGCCACCATAGAGGAATTGCTTGTTCTCTTAGAAGAAGGTATATGGAACAGCATTCAGCAGCAGGAAATAAAGAGGTTTGTTGAATTGCAGCCTCATTCTCTTTTCCAGCAAGCTTTACTCTTTCAATCTGTATTTGCCTAATCTTTCTTCCAACACCTCGGATGTTTTTACCAATCCCTTCAGGCCTTCTTAACTCAGCCAGCACATAGCAGACACTCAGTAAATGGACAGTGGGTTTTAATTGCTTCTTGCCCTCAGTAAAAGGAAGGTACAGATAATTATTCACTCTTTAGAGAGAGAGTTTCCAAGAGATGGTGAAGAACTCTGTCTCCTCCACTGCTGTGTTGGTCAGAGAAATCTCTTAAGTGTTACATGTTGAAATCATTTAAGAAGATGTGGGATGGGGACACCTGGGTGTCTCAGTCGATTAAGCCTCTGACCCTTGATTTTGGGTCAGGTCATGATCTCAGGGTCGTGAGATCAAACCCTGCATCAGGCTCTGTGCTGGGCATGGAACCTACTTAAGATTCTCTCTCTGCCCCTCCCTTGCTCTTTCTTAAGAAAAAAAAAAAAAGAGAAGAATAAGATGGGGGATGGATTTCACAAAATTTGACTCTAAGTGATGTCCTTAATTTTCTCTTGCTAATATATTTTCGTTGATAATAAACACCTCATTGAGGTGACCATCTATCCACAAAAACCCTTCTACTTACACATTTATGCCATCTTTCCTCTGGGCTATGCCACTGGGGTGACTTAGCCACCCCAGACCCTGGGAATGCACCATTTTCTTGTACTGCTCTCAGTGACTCTGTTCTCTATGGTTCCTGGCTGCAAGCAGGAACAAGTACTCCCTCTTTCTGAGGAAGCCCAAGCACCTGTCTGGGCTCTGATACTCTAAAGTGAATTATGCAAAACAATTAAGCACTCAGGAAATTTCCTGAGTGACTATTTACTCAATTCTCCTTAAAATGGTATATAGCTATTATAATCTATCTGTGGATAGATACTTGGTTGATAAATTCTGCCAGTATGCTAAGAAAGCTTTTATGCATTATGGATCCAAGAGCCCTCTTTTTTCTTTATTTTGGAAAGCAGCCTAATAAACATTTGGTATTTGTTGAAAGGCTTTTTAGAGAATATACTGCAGTTAAATTTAATTTTCCTAATTTTCCACTTAAAACTAAAGCTATATTTTAACAAATTTTTTTCCCCTCTACTGCCGCAACTAACAATTACAGGTTATCTAGTGAATCTAGCAGCCAGTGGGCATTAGCAGTACAGTTCTGCAGGCTTCATAATGTGAAACTGAGCACGTCTTACCTCAAAGAATGTGCCAAAGCAAACGACTGGTTACAGTTCATTATTCACAGCCAACTCCACAACTATCACCCAGAGGAGGTAAGCCACCATGTGTTGCCAACTATTCAAGAAGAGGAAGTTGGAAGACTTCTGAAATGACCAATAGTGTTCTTTCTGTTGTGTATACCTAGGGTTTTGTTTTATATGATACTGTTCTTACTAAGATTTCAGTGGTTTGGCATCAGAGGATTAGTCATTAGTATTAAAGAGCTGAAGGAAGAGTTTTTGTGACTCCACATTAAATATGGAAATTCACTCCAAAGCAACAAATAACTTTGTAAAATGATATGGTCACTTCCCACACACACAGTTGAGGGTGAGAAAGAACAGTTTTGCCTCTGCTTTTCTCTAACATTTTTCAGCTCAGATGAGATTGGTCTTTTTAAATTGTCTAATATGTTTTCTAGGTGAAATCTCTTCTTCAGTATTTCAGTCCTGTCCTTCAAGACCACTTAAGACTGGCTTTTGAGAACTTGACCTCAGTGTCTAACTCCAGAATGGACAGTGATCAAGTCTTCAACAGAGCCCCCCAGGAATTGCAGAGAAACAAAGAAGAGATGACTGATTTCTTTGAAGTTCTGCTCCAGTGCTCAGAGGAGCCAAACTCCTGGTGCTGGCTCCTTGCTGAAGCAGTGAAACAACAAGCCCCTATCCTTAGTGTCCTAGCCTCATGTCTCCAGGTGAAGATAATGAGAAACCTAAATTAAGGACTCAGCAATTGAAAAAGTAGAAAGGGACAGAAAAGGCTGATAATCAGAGGAAGTGGGTGATGATGACAGTGAGGCTCCAGCATGTGTTTTCAAGGTCACTGCAGCTTTTGTTATTTTCCAGCTTAGGCGCCAGGCCATCTAGTCCACTTCCTTGTACTTTAATATTCAGTAACTTAAGTGGTCTGAGCCTTGGTTCCTGTTTGGCAGCCATAGAGAAGGGACCCTGCCTCTTGAGCAGAGAAGTGGGGTGCTCTAGACAATCTTTGAACAGCATTTCTGTGGAAGCCAGTCTTGTTTTCTTATGCTTAGTACTTCCACAACTTCCATATATACCCACTCGGTCTCTTGGTCTTTTGATATGTTACACTCCACAGAACAGTTTATAGTAGTCCCTGGGTTGTTCATTAGAGTTTATTCCATGTTTGTAGCTTTTCAAGCTAGTTTAACCAGTTTATTGATGTGATGTTCTGAACAGGAATTATCCATCCATGTTTGTAGCATTGCTGGGAGCCCCCAACTCCCTCTGTCAGGTAATCCAGGCACAACTGTTACTTTATTTTGAAAAGTTTTTATCCTGTGGCAGGACGCCAGTACTATTCCTTGTCTCTGTGTGTGGGTCATCACATCTGTGGAGGACAGTGTTGCAGCTGAAGCAACAGAGCACATTCAGGGCTCAATGGAAGGCCACGTGTGGGACCTTCAAGACCTCGCAGTCATCTGGAGAACATTATTAACAAGGCAGAAGAGCAAAACTCTCATCAGAGGTTTCCAACTTTTCTTTAAGGTAGTGATAGTCACTTTGTTTCTTTCCTGTGTTTAAAAGGGTTACTTCAGAATATCCTCATTGGCTCTTTAAATTCTTTTTATCTCTCGATTTTTTTTTTTTAGCCAACAACAAATAATGGTAACAGAACTACCATTTATTTAGCAAAGAGCTTTGTATATATTATTTTCATCAGTTCTCACAATAATCCTATATAGAAAATGAGGATGTTATAAAGTGGTAGCATCCTCATTTTTGTGTAGTAAACTCAGGCTCACTGAACTTAAGTAACATGCCCAGGGTCTCAAAGTACTTCAGTAAGTAGTGTGGTTATAGTTCAGATCTATACTTTCTCAATCCAAAACTCCTGTCTCTGGACTGAAAAGCTCCCACTGACGTGATGGAAATGCCACAGACAACAGTAGGTTGGCAGCTCAGTGGAGCCCATTTTCCAGGAGTGGGTGTAGAGCTATCCTGGCATCATCTAGTGGAATGTCTCCAGCTCCTGTGCAATGGACCAAGTATAGAACAGCCAGAAAATGGACTGTTGAGTAGGTATACCTGGTCTGAATATCTTTTTTCTAAAAGGTAAAAGAAATACAAATTTAACCTTTGTTTTTAACATACATGATTTAATTCTGTGAAACTTTTATTGGTAGTACTTAGGTTTTTACTTTTACCTTCTCTGATATCGGCATTATTCATTGAGAAAATACCATTGATTGACTTCACGATTTTATAATTTCATCCAAACTCTTCCTCAAAGGATTCCCCACTACTGTTGATGATGGAGATGTACGAACTGTGTATGTTCTTCAAGAATTATAAGGAAGCTGAAGCTAAACTTCTGGAGTTCCAAAAGAGCTTTGAAACTGTAAGTTGGAACCCTACTGCTCTTTGTCACTGATCCGAAATCGGTTAGCGTGGCCTGTTACCTGCTAGTAGTCAGACCATGATAGCAGGCGAGTAGCTGGTATGTGGTGTAATTCAAACTAACTCATTTGTACTGTTCCAGAGGTGGGGAGGCAGGACAGGAGTTACAGTGGCCTTGCCTACAGCACCTCAGTTGCCAGGCATGACAGAGAAGTTTCATCTAATGTGCTAATTCTGGTCAGTGTCCTAAGCTGCAGCCAAGCTCAATGGGAAAGGGATTAATAGGACCTGCAATGGATGTGCAGGAGGAGTGTGGTGGTACATGGGCCACACCTTGTCACTCTAAGATAACTCAGGATTGAGTGTGAAGGGTGTTTAATACTGCTTTATTCACTGTGACTGAAAATAGTGGCTTTTTTCATCAGCAGTACTCATGGGCCCTGTCCAAATGATGCTGAGCCATGTGGTCAGTCGAAATGATGCTGAGCCATGTGGTCAGTTTCAGGCTGTATCTGTTCAGTGCTTGTTTCAGGCCTGTTTATCGTATGGAGCTAATTAACCCCATGGAAGAAAAGAGGAAGTTATAAGGAAGGAAAAGAAATATGCCTTAGTTCTGCTTGGGGTTTTAGCACTTTTGCTTTCTCTACCCCAAAGGAACTCTACGATAAATGAGCCAAAACCATATGCTGGTTCTACCCAACAAATAGATCACAATGGAACCTCAGTATAGGCTTTTGCTCTCAATCAGTAACTGTAATGAAGGTTTAAAAGTTATATTATTTGAAAATCTTGAGTCAGTTATTCAAATATGCCTGAGGTTCCAAAATCACGGGAAATACGAATGTTAATTTCCTTAGTCTGTCACTTTCTGCGGCTGGGGTTCTACCAAATATCTTTTCTTACTTTTCTTTTGACTTAATATTATTATTTGGAGCAAAATACACATACCATTTACCATCTAACCATTAAGTGTACAGTTCAGTGGTATTAAATACCTTCCCACTGTTGTGTGACCGTCACCACCGTCCATCCCCCTCACCCTTGACATGTTGTTAAACTGAAACTCTGTACCCATTAAACAGTAACTCCCCGCTCTCCTTTACTCCCAGTCCCTGGCAACCACAGTTCTACTTTTTGTCTTTATGATTTGGCTACTTTAAGTACCTCATATAAATGGAATTGTACAATATTTGTCTTTTTGTGACTGGTTTATTTCACTTAGCATGATGTTGTCAAAGTTCATCCATGTAGAATGCGGATTTTCCTTCCTTTTAAATGCTGAATAAAATTCCATTGTATGTTGGGGAAAAACAGAGCTTTCCCCCTAAGGTCAGGAACATGGCAGGGATGTCCACTATCACCACTGTTGTTCAACATAGTACTAGAAGTCCTAGCCTCAGCAGTCAGACAACAAAAAGAAATAAAAGGCACCCTAATCATCAAAGAAGAAGTCAAGCTCTCACTCTTCACAGATGACATGATACTTTATGTGGAAAACCCAAAAGACTTCACCCCCGTATTGCTAGAACTCATACAGAAATTAAGCAAAGTGGCAGGATATAACATCAGTGCACAGAAATCAGTTGCATTTTTATACACCAACAAGGAGACAGAAGAAAGAGACATTAAGAAGTCAATCCCATAGGGGCGCCTGGATGGCACAGCGGTTAAGCATCTGCCTTCTGCTCAGGGCGTGATCCCGGCGTTATGGGATCGAGCCCCACATCAGGCTCCTCTGCTATGAGCCTGCTTCTTCCTCTCCCACTCCCCCTGCTTGTGTTCCCTCTCTCTCTGGCTGTCTCTATCTCTGTCGAATAAATAAATAAAATCTTTAAAAAAAAAAAAAAAGTCAATCCCATTTACAATTTCATCAAAAACCATAAGATACCTAGGAATAAACCTAACCAAAGAGGCAAAGGATCTGTACTCTAAAAACTACAGAATTCTTATGAAAGAAATTTAGGAAGACACAAAGAAATGTAAGAACATTCCATACTCACGGATAGGAAGAACAAATACATGCTCACGGATAGGAAGAACAAATATTGTTAAAATGTCTATGCTACCCAGAGCAATCTACACATGCAGTACAATCCCTATCAAAATACCATTAACATTTTTCACAGAGCTGGAGCAAATAATCCTGTAATCTGTATGGAACCAGAAAAGACCCCGAATAGCCAGAGGAGTGTTGAAAAAGAAAACCAAAGCTGGTGGCATCATAATTCTGGACTTCAAGCTCTATTACAAAGCTGTAGTAGTTATCAAGACAGTATGGTACTGGCACAAAAACAGACACATAGAATCAATGGAACAGCATAGAGAACCCAGAAATGGACCCTGAACTCTATGGTCAGCTAATCTTTGACAAAGCAGGAAAGAATATCCAATGGAAAAAACAGTCTCTTCAACAAATGGTGTTGGGGAAATTGGACGGCCCCTTGGAAAAGAATGAAACTGGACCATTTCCTTACACCATACAGAAAAATGGACTCAAAATGGATGAAAGACCGAAATGTGAGACAGGAATCCATCAAAATCCTAGAGGAGAACAGAGGCAGCAACCTCTTCAACCTTGGCCACAGCAACTTCTTGCTAGACACGTCTCCAAAGGCAAGGGAAACAGAGGCAAAAATGCACTATTGGGACTTCATCAAGATAAAAAGCTTTTGCACAGCGAGCTTAACAGTTGACAAAACCAAAAGACAACCGATAGAATGGGAGAAGATACTTGCAAACGACATATCAGATAAAGAGCTAGTATCCAAGATCTATAAAGATCTTATCAAACTCAACACCCAAAGAAAATAATCCAATCAAGAAATGGGCAGAAGACATGAACAGACATTTCTCCAAAGAAGACATCCAAATGGCCAGCAGACACATGAAAAAGTGCTCAACATCACTAGCCATCAGGGAAATACAAATCAAAACCACAATGAGTTACCATCTCACACCAGTTAGAATCGCAAAAATTAACAAGTTAGGAAATGACAGATGTTGGAGAGGATGTGGAGAAAGGGGAATTCTCTTACACTGTTGGTGGAAATGCAACCTGGTACAGCCACTCTGGAAAACAGTATGGAGATTCCTCGAAAGGTTGAAAATAGAGCTACCCTACAACCCAGCAATTGTACTACTAGGTATTTACCCAAAGGATACAAATGTAGTGATCTGAGGGGGCACTTGCACCCCAGTGTTTATAGCAGCAATGTCCACAATAGCTAAACTATGGAAAGAGCCCAGGTGTCTGTTGGCAGATGAATGGATAAGGAAGATGTATTATCTTTATATAATGGAATACTGCTCAGCCATCAAAAAATATGAAATCTTGCCATTTGCAATGATATGGATGGAACTAGAGAGTATTATGCGAAGCAAAATAAGTCAATCAGAGAAAGAGAGTTATATGATTTTATCATATGTGGAATTTAAGAAGCAAAATAGAGGATCATAGGGGAAGAGAGGAAAAAATAAAACAAGACAAAATCAGAGAGGGAAACAAACCATAAGAGACTTTTAAGCACAGGAAACAAACTGACAGTTGCTAGAGGGGAGATGGGGGGTTGGCGGATGGAGTAACTGGGTGATGGGCATTAAGGAGGGCACATGATGTAATGAGCACTGGGTATTATATAAGACTGATGAATCACTGACCTCTCCCTCTGAAACTAATAATACATTATATGTTAATTAATTGAATTTAAATAACAATTAAAAAGGAAAAAATTAGAATCAGGATAACATTTCCTCCTGGGAGGGAGATTGTAGGCATGTGATGTAATCTAAGGTACTGGTAGAGTTCCATTTCTTCACCTTGTATATTCAGCATCAGAATGTTTTTATTATTCCTTAAACAGTGTAGATATATTTTATGCATGTTTTTGCTTGTTTTTTGCATATATGATCTTTTCCACAATAAAAATAACTTTTTTTAAATGCAGAAAAATTCCATTGTATGTATATGCCACATTTTGTTTATCCATTCCTCTATCCATGAATATTTGGGTTGCTTCCATATTTTACCTATACTACTATGAACATGGTATACAGATAATCTCTTCGAGATCCTGCTTTCAATTCTTTTGGGTATTCTCCCAGAAGTGAAATTGCTGGATGACATGGTAACTCTATCTTTAATATTTTGAGGAATTGTCATACTGCTTTCTGTAGCAGCCACACCATTTTACATTACCACAACAGTATACAAGGTTCCAGTCTTCCCATGTCCTCTTCAACACTTGTTTTCTTTCTTTAATCATGTTCATTTAGCCCACATATAGTACCTCATTAGTTTGTGATGTAGTGTTCAGTGGTTCATTGCTTGCATATAACACCCAGTGCTCATCACAACACGTGCCCTCCTTAATACCCATCATCCAGCTTCCCCATCTCCCCACCCCCTCCCTTCTGAAACCCTCAGTTTGTTTCCCGGAGTCCATAGCCTCTCATGGTTTGTCTCCCTCTCTGATTTCTTTCCCTTCAGTTTTCCCTCCCTCCCCTATGGTCCTCTGTGCTATTCCTTTTGTTCCACATATGAGTGAAACCATATGATAATTGTCTTTCTCTGCTTGATTTATTTCACTTAGCATAATCCCCTCCAGTTCCATCCATGTCGATGCAAATGGTGGGTATTCATCCTTTCTGATGGCTGAGTAATATCCTGTTGTATATGTATACCGCATCTTTATCCATTCATCTGTTGGTGGACATCTGGGCTCTTTCCATAGTTTGGCTATTGTGGACAATGCTGCTGTGAACATTAGTGTGCATGTGCCTCTTCTTTTTACTACATCTGTATCTTTGGGGTAAATACCTTGTAGTGCAATTGTTGGGTTGTAGGGTAGCTCTATTTTTAACTTTTTGAGGAACCTCCATACTGTTTTCCAGAGCGGCTGTACCAACTTGCATTCCCACCAACAGCGTAAGAGGGATCCCCTTTCTCCACATCCTCTCCAACATCTGTCATTTCCTGACTTGTTAATTTTTGTGATTCCAGCTGGTGTAAGGTGGTATCTCATTATGGTTTTGATTTGTATTTCCCTGATGGCTAATGACGTTGAACATTTTTTCATGTGTCTGCTGGCCATTTGTATGTCTTCTTTGGAAAAGTGTCTGTTCATATCTCTGCCCAATTTTTGACTGTATTATTTGTTTTTTGGGTGTTGAGTTTGGTAAGTTCTTTGTAGATCTTGGATACCAGCCCTTTATCTGTAATGTCATTTGCAAATATCTTCTCCCATTCTGTGGGTTGCCTCTTTCTTTTGTTAACTGTTTCCTTTGCTGTGCAGAAGCTTTGAGTCCCAAAAGTTCATTTTTGCTTTTGATTCCCTTGCCTTTAAAGACGTGTCTTGAAAGAAATTGTTGTGGCCGATGTCGAAGAGGTTACTGCCTCTGTTCTCCTCTAGAATTTTGATGGATTCCTGTCTCACATTTAGGTCTTTCATCCATTTTGAGTTTATCTTTCAACACTTGTTTTCTGTTTTGTTTTGTTTTGAAGTAAGCTCTATACACAATGTGAAGACCCGAAGATCAAGAGTTGCATGCTCTACCAACTGAGCCAGCCAGGCGCCCCATTGTTTTCTTTTTTTTTTTTTTTTTTTTTAAGATTTTTTATTTATTTATGCGACAGAGATAGAGACAGCCAGAGAGAGAGGGAACACAAGCAGGGGGAGGGAGAGGAAGAAGCAGGCTCATAGCGGAGGAGCCTGATATGGGGCTCGATCCCATAACACCGGGATCACGCCCTGAGCAGAAGGCAGACGCTTAACCGCCGTGCCACCCAGGCGCCCCAATGTTTTCTATTTTTTTGACAGTAGTCGTCCTAATGGGTATGAGGTAGTATCTCGTAGTTTTGATTTGCGTTTTCCTAATGATTCATGATGTTGAGCATCTTCTTATGCCTATTGGCCATTTGTATATCATCTTTGGAGAAATGTCCACTTAAGTCCTTTGCCCATTTTTGAATTTCATTGTTTATTTTTGTTGTTTTTAGGAATTTTGTATATTATTGAAGTATTAATCCCCATTGAAATATTAATCATATATGATTTGCACATAATTTCTCCCATTCTTTGGGTTACCTTTTTACTATTGATAGTGTCTTTAGATGCACAATTTTTTAAGTGTTCGTGAAGTTTGATTTGCCTGTTTTTTCCCTTGTTACTTCCGCCTTTGGTGTCCTATCCAAGAAGTTATTGCCAGATCTAATGTTGTGAAGATTTTGTCCTATGTTTTCTTCTAAGGGTTTTTATTGTTTTAGGTCTCATATTTAGGTCCTTGGCCCGTTTTGAGTTTATTTTTGTATATGGTGTTGGGTGGGTTCAACTTCATTCTTTTGCATGTGGACATTCAGTTTTCCCAGCACCATTTGTTGCAAATACTGTCCTTTCCTCATTGAATGGTCTTGGCACCATTGTCAAAAATCATTAGACCACATACGTGAGGGTATATTTCTGGGCTTTCTGTTCTATTCCCTTGGTCTTTATGTCTGTCTCTGTGCCAGTGGCACACTGTTTTGATTACTACAGCTTTGTAGTAAGTTTTGAAATCAGGGAGGGTGAGTTCTTCTTTTTCAAGATTATTTTGGCTTTTGAGGGTCCCTTAAGATCCCAAATGGTTTTAGGATGGGTTTTCTTATTTCTGTAAAAATACATCATTGGGATTTTGATAGGGATTGCATTGAATTCAGAGATCACTTTGGGTAGTTTGATGTTTTAACAACATTAAGGCTTCCAAACCATGAACATTGCATGCATTTATTTATGTCTTTAATTTTAGCAGTATTTTGTGGTTTTCACTTTACGAGTCTTTTACTTCATTAAGTTAATTCCTAAGTAACGTATTCTTTTTGATGCTTTTGGAAATGTAATTGTTTCCTTTATGGATTGTTTAGTGTTTGTGTATAGAAATGCAATTGATTTTTGTGTGTTGACTCTGTATCCTGCTACTTTGCTGAATTCATTTATGCCGTGTGTGTGTGTGTGTTTGTGTGTGTGTAATTGTTAGGGTTTTCTACATATAGGATTATATCATCTGCAGAAATAATTTTATTTGTTTTCCAAATTGGGTGGTCCCTTTTTTTTTTTCTTGCCTATAGGCTCTGGCTAGAACTTTCAGTACTGTGTGGAATAGAAGTGTTGAAAGCAGACATCTTTGCCTTCTTCCTGATCTTAGAAGAATGGTTTCAGTCTTTCACCATCGAGTAAAATGTTCACTGTGGGTTTTTCACATATGGCTTTTATTATGTAAGGTAGTTTCTTTCTGTTCCCAATTTGTTGAGTTTGTTTTTTAACCTTGAAATAGTATTGAATTTTGTCAAAAAAAAATTTTTACATCAATTGAAATGATCATGTGGATTTTTTCCCCTATGTTCTGTTGATGTGATGTATACATTGGTTTTTTTTTTTTTTTTGTACATTGTACCATCCTTGCATCCCAGAGAATAAATCTTATTTGGTAATGGTGAATAATCCTTTTAATATGTTGCTGAATTCAGTTTGCCAGTATTTTATTGAAGATTTTTACATCAGTGTTCATAAAGGATAGTGGTCTATAGTTTTCTTGTAGTGTCTTCATCTGTCTTTAGTATCAAGATTATGCTGGTTTCATAAAATATGTTGGGAAGTGTTCCCCCCTCTTAAATAATTTGGGAAAGTTTGCAAAAGATTGGTCATAGTTCTTCTTTAAGTGTTTTTAGAATTCACCAGTGAAGCCATCCTATCCAGAGCTTTTCTTTGTGGGGAGATTTTGGATTTCTGAGTTAATGTCCTTACGAGTTATAGGTCTGTTAATATTATCTATTTATTTGTGATTTAGTCTTGGTAGGTTTTGCATTTCCAGGAATTTGCCTATTTCATCTAAGTTACTCACTTTTTGGCATGCAGTTGTTCATGGTACTCTCTTATAATCTCTTTTATTTCTGTGGAATGGGTTGTAATGGCTCCATGTTCATTTCTTTTTTTTTTTTTTAAAGATTTTATTTATTTATTTGACAGAGATAGAGACAGCCAGCGAGAGAGGGAACACAAGCAGGGGGAGTGGGAGAGGAAGAGGCAGGCTCATAGCGGAGGAGCCTGATGTGGGGCTCGATCCCAGAACGCCGGGATCACGCCCTGAGCCGAAGGCAGACGCCTAACCACTGTGCCACCCAGGCGCCCCTCCATGTTCATTTCTGATTTTAGTAATTTGAGATTTCTGTCTCTCTAAAAACATATTAATTTCCATGATTTTGTGAATTTTCAGTTTTCCTTCTGATAATGTTCAGTTTTCCTTCCTTCTAATTTTATCTCATTTTGGTCAGAGAAGATACATTGTATGATCTCTGTCTTTTAAAATCTGTTGAAACCTGTGGCTTAACGTATGGTCTGTCCGGGAAAATATCTCATGTGCACTTAAGAAGAATGTGTTTTCTATTTTTCTTGGGTAGAACATGCTTTATATGTCCATTAGATCTATTCAGTTTATTGTGTTAAGGCCTCTGTTTTCTTATCTCTGTCTCATTATTCTATCCATTATTGTGAGTGAGGTAATTGAAGTCTTCAGCTGTTACTGTAGAACTGTCTATTTTTCCCTTCAATTCCATCAGCTTTTGCTTAACCTATTTTGATAATCTGTCATTAGGTATGTAAATGTTTATAATTGCTATATTTTCTTGCTGTGTCGAACATTTTATTACTATCTAATCTCCTTAAAGTTTATTTTGTTGGATACTACTATAGCCACCCTTGTTTTTTTGTTTGTTTGTTACTACTTGCATGGAGTACCTTTTTCCATCCTTCTACTTGCAACCTGTTTATGTCTTGGATCTCAAGTGAGTCTCTTGTAGACAGCACGTAGTTGGATCGTGTTTTTTTGTCCGTTCTGCTGATCTCGGTCTTTAATTGGAAAGCTTAATCCATTTACATTTGAAGTAATTACTGACCAGGAAGAACTTGCTTCTGCCGTTGCGCTCTTGGTTTTCTTTATGCCTTGTAGCTTTTTTGTTTCTCATTTCCTGCATTACTGTTTTCTTTTGTGTTTAGTTGATTTTTTGTAGTGAAATGTTTAAATTCCTTTCTCATTTCATTTTGTGCTTATCCTATAGCTATTTTCTTTTTGGTTACCATGAATTTATGCCAGCTTAACTTCAATAACATACAAAAAGTGCTCCTTTGCAGCTCTGACCTCACATCTTTTAGTTGTTGATGTCACCAGATTACATCTTTTTTTTTTTAAAAGATCTTATTTATTTATTTGACAGAGATAGAGACAGCCAGCAAGAGAGGGAACACAAGCAGGGGGAATGGGAGAGGAAGAAGCAGGCTCGTAGCAGAAGAGCCTGATGTGGGGCTCAATCCCATAACGCTGGGATCACGCCCTGAGCTGAAGGCAGACGCTTAACCGCTGTGCCACCCAGGCGCCCCCCAGATTACATCTTTATACATTATGTGCCCCAAAACATAGTAATTCCTTTCAGGGCATTAGTCTCTTAAATTACGAAGAAAATAAGATTTGGAGTTACAAACCAAAGTTACAGTAATACCAGCTTTTATACTAATAATTGTTCTTTTTTCTTTATATGCATTAGTCTCTTGAATCATATAGAAAACAGAAACCCATTGCTACAGTAATACTGGCTTTTACAATTGCCCACATATTTACATTTATTGCCCACATATTTATACGTAAATACATTTATTTATGTATAAATGTAAATGACTTTGAGGTACTGTCTAGTGTCCTTTCATTTTACCTTACAGGACCTCTTGGCAAGGCCAGTCTAGTGGTCAAAGACCCCCTCAGCTTTGTTTCCCTGGGAATGTCTTAATTTCCCCCTCACTTTTGAAGGATAGTTTTGCTGAATACAGGATTCTTGGTGACGGTATTTTTCTTTGAGCACTTTATCAGCCCACTGTCTCCTGGCCTCCAAAGTTTCTGATGAGAGCTCTGCAGATAATCTTCTTGAGGGTCCGTTGTATGTGATCTGTTCACTTCTCTCCTGTTGCTTCCAAATTTCTTTTTTTGTTCTTTGTCTTAAGAAAGTTTGATTACAGTGTGTCTCATTATGGGTCTTTTTCAGTTCTTCTTGCTTTGAGTTTGTTGAACTTGGGATGTTTATGTTTTGTTTATATTCATGTCTTTCATCAAGTTTGGGAAGTATTCAGCCATTATTTCTTCAAGCAGTCTCTCTACTCCTTTCCCTCTTCTGGGACTCACATGATACTTACGTTGGTCTACTTGATAATGTCCCATAGGTCTCTTAGGCTCCATTTGCATTTCTTCAGTCTTCTTTCTCTTCCTCAAACTTAGTAATTTCCATTGTCCTGCCTTTAAATTTGCTCATTCTTTATTCTGCCTGCTTGCATCTGCCTTTCAGTCTCTCCATTAAATTCGTTATTTTAATTCTATCTCCGTTTTGTTATTTTATTTTTCAGCTCCAGATTTTTTTTGTTTCTTTTTAGGTTTTCTCTTTCTTTGTTGATATTTCCATTTTGTTCACACGTTGTTTTCAACTTTTTGTATATCCTCTTTAGTTAAAACAGTTGTTTTAAAATCTGTGTCTAGTGTATCTGCTGTTAGGTCTATTTTAGGAACAGTTTCTGTCATTTTTTTTTTCTTTGAATGGGCCCTATTTTCCTGTTTCTTTGTATACCTTGTGATTCTCTATTGAACTCTGGACTTTTGGATCTAATGATGTGATAACCCTGGAAATCAGATTCTCCCACTTCCCCAGGGTTTGCTAGTTTTATTATTGTTTTCTTTATTATTTTGGGGTTTTGGATGGTCAAAACTCGTTTCTGTGCCAAGGATCGGCATGAAGTGTAAACAAACCTAAGGTCTCCTCAGGTCTTTTCTGAGCCTTTCCCTGCATATACACAGTCAATTTCTAATTTTCCTCATATATGCAGTTGTTTTTAATTGTCCTAATCTTTAATGTTTGGCTCCCAAAAAGGAAAAAAACAAAAAAAAATGAAGGAAGTGGGGAGGAAAAGGGTGCCAGTCCTCTATATTTTTTTTATTTTATTTATTTGAGAGAGAAAGCAAGAGAACACAAGCCCGAGAGAGAAGCAGACTCCCCGCTGAGCAGGGAGCCTGACATGGGGCTCAGTCCCAGGATCCTGGGATCATGACCTGAGCCAAAGGCAGGCGCTTAACCAACTGGGCCACCCAGGCAACGTGGTGCCAACCCTTTAAATCTCCTGGAAGTCTGTTCAGTTGGAGGGGGAGGGGCTGGCCACAGTGGGTGGGGTGAAACAACAACGGCTGCCCACCTCCATGCCTGTACCTCTGTGGTCAGAAACAAAACCAGTGATCAGAGAACCAGTTTTTGATATTTGAAGGATAGGTTCCTTTTTGTCCCCGCAGCTCCTCCAAGCTGTGTCCAAGCTGCTCCAGGAGCACGTACGTGCACAGCTGCCTCAGGTGGCTCGGGGTGGGGAGTGGGTAGCCGCCACTGCTAAGGACAGAAATTGACCACGATTACCAGCAATTTACCTTCCATTAGGTCTTCCTCTGGAGCTTGCAAGCTTTCAACGGCCTCCAGAGTTCCAGAATAATTGCACTGAATGGATTTTGCCAGTGCATTTGTCTAGGTGAGGATACAGATCCTGGTACTTTCTACTCTGTACCAACATCCCCCCCCAGCCCCACCTTTTTTAAAGAAATTTATTTTTTAGAGCAATTTTAATCACAAAATTAAGAGGAAGGTTTAGAGATTTCCCATATATCCCCTGCCCCACACGTTTGGAGCCTCCCCATTATCGGTATCACTCACCAGAATAGTCCATTTGTTATCAAGGACGAACCTACAGTAACACATCATAATCACCCCAAATCCATTGTTTTCCTGTGGGTTTACTCTTGGTGTACATTCTTTGGGTATACGTTTGGAGAAACGTATAATAGCATACCTGCATTGTTCTCGTGTCCTACAAAGTAGTCTCACTGCCCTAAAAAATCTTCTATTCTCTACCTGTTTATCGCCCCCCGCAACCCCAGGCAACTACTGATCTTTTTACTGTCTCCATAGTTTTGCCTTTTCCCGAATGTGGTATAGTCAGAATTATATGAAACATAGACCTTTTAGACTGGCTTCTTTCACTTTGAAATATGTATTTAAGTTTCCTCCTTGTCTTTTTATGGCTTAATATGCTTGTTTCTTTTTAGTATTTTCTTCCGAGTTTTGGCACTTAAGAATACAGCTGCTCTAGGGGTGTCTGGGTGGCTCAGTTGGGGTAAGCATCTGCCTTTGGCTCAGGTCGTGATCCCGGGGTCCTGGGATTGAGTCCCGCATCGGGCTCCCTGCTCAGCGGGGAGCCTGCTTCTCCCTCTCCCACTATCCCTGCTTGTGTACTTTCTCTCTCTCTCTCTCTCTCTCTCTCTCTCAAATAAATAAATAAATAAATAAATAAATAAATAAATAAATCTATCTTTAAAAGGGGGGGGCACCTGGGTGGCTCAGCCGTTAAGCATCTGCCTTTGGCTCAGGTCATGATCCCGGGGTCCTGGGATTGAGCCCCGCATCGGGCTCCCTGCTCAGCGGGAAGCCTGTTTCTCCCTCTCACACTCCCCTTGCTTGTGTTCCTTCTCTCACTGTCTCTCTCTGTCAAATAAATAAATAAAATCTTTAAAAAAAAGAAATACAGCTTCTCTAAACATCTGTGTGTAGGTTTTTGTGTGGATGTAAATTTCTAACTCTTTTGGGTAAATACCAAGGAGCACAGCTGCTGGATTAAATGGTAAAAGTATGCTTAGGTTTATAAGAAACCATCAGACTTTCTTCCAAGGCAGCTCTATCATTTGTATTCCCACCAGCAGTGCATGATAGTTCCTCAGATCCACATCCGTGCCGGCCTCTGGGGTTGTCAGTGTTCAAATTCTGGCCATTCTAATAGGTGTGTTGCAATATGGCATTGTTTTAATTTGCATATGATGTGGAGCATCTTTTTACATGTTTATTTCCATCTGTGTATCTTCTTTGGTGAGGTATCTGTTAAGGTCTTCAGCCTATTTTTTTTTTTTTCCTAAGTGAACTGTATGCCCAGCATGGGGCTCAGACTCACAACCCCAAGATCAGGACTTGCATGCTCTTCTTACTGAGCTGAGCCAGGCACCCCCAGCCTAGTTTTTAATAGTGTTGCGGGTTTTTTTTGTTTTTTTTTGTTTGTTTGTTTTGCCATTTAAAGAGTTCTTCGTGTATTCTGGATAACAGTCCATTATCAGATGTGTCTTTTGCAAATATTTTCTCTCAGTCTGTTGCTAGTCTCCTCATTCTCTTGAGATTTTGTTTTGTAGAGCAGAAGTTTTTAATTCTAATGAAATCAATCTGATCAATTATTTTTTTCATGGATTATGTCTTTGGTGTTGTATCTAGAAAGGTATCACCGTATCCAAGGTCATCTGAGTTTTCTCTTACATTGTCTCTTAGGAGTTTTATAGTTTTTCATTGTATACTTAGATCCTCCCAGGTATCTTCTTACTCCTGCCTGACTGCCCCTGCCTCAGCTTGTCCCTGAGGAGGGACAGTGCGCCTCTTCCATCCTTGCCTCCTCCCTTTACTTTCATGTATGTTTTTCGTTCCACCAGCTCCATCACCTGCCTGCTGCAGACCCTCTTCTCACAGCAGCAGGAGTAGATAAGTAGACAAAGACTAAGAACTCATGCTCCAATTCAAGCTGATGCAGCCTGCTACTAGGAGTCATCTTCCTATTAATATTGCTAGCATTTGATTGTAGTGACATAAATCCAGGCTGCTTAATCAGGATCCTCTCCTAATGGTAGTCAAAACTACAACCAATACGTTGGGCAATGTTAAATCTTTTAAGAGGTTTGATATATGAATTTCAGATCTTCTGGATTCCAGAGCAGGCCCACATCCCTCTCTAAAGCTGTTAAGTGAAACGTGTCAGGTTAATGTCACAGCACCTCACAGGGTCATTAGCTGGGCAGTCACTAACTTGTGGGTATTTGCATCCGTTCACTCCATAGCTAGCATTCAGTCTCAAGGTCTCTTGTTCATCCTTGGCTGTGACACACACAGCTCTCTACAGTGGAATGTCTCACAGGTGAACCGCAGAGCTACCAAGGAGGGCTTATTTTTGCCACTCCTCCGAGGCGTGCTTCCAATTCCTGTCATTTGGAAAGGACCTGAATAAGCCTTCCCCTTGGTAATAGGAGATGACTCTTTTTTTTTTTTATATTATGTTAATCACCATACAGTACATCCCCAGATTCCGATGTAAAGTTTGATGCC